>NC_057797.1:157367206-157464622 GCF_018294505.1 Triticum aestivum | reverse complement strand
TAGTCCAATTCGGACTCCCTATAGGGAGGGGTGATGACCCACAGGTATAGGGGATCTATCGTAGTTCTTTCGATAAGTAAGAGTGTCTAACCCAACGAGGAGCAGAAGGAATTGATAAGTAGTTTTCAGTAAGGTATTCTCTGCAAGCACTGAAATTATCGGTAACAGATAGTTTCGTGATAAGGTAATTTGTAACGGGTAACAAGTAATAAAAGTAAATAAGGTGCAGCAAGATGGCCCAATCCTTTTTGTAGCAAAGGACAAGCCTGGAAAACTCTTATATAAAGGAAAACGCTCCCAAGGACACATGGGAATTATCGTCAACCTAGTTTTCATCACGCTCATATGATCTGTGTTCAGTACTTTGATAATTTGATATGTGGGTGGACCGGTGCTTGGGTAATGTCCTTCCTTGGACAAGCATCCCACTTATGATTAACCCCTCTTGCAAGCATCCGCAACTACAAAAGAAGTATTAAGGTAAACCTAACCATAGTATGAAACATATGGATCCAAATCAGTCTCTTGCGAAGCAACTCATAAACTAGGGTTTAAGCTTCTATCACTCTAGCAACCCATCATCTACTTATTACTTCCCAATTCCTTCCCCTAGGCCCAAACAATGGTGAAGTGTCATGTAGTCGACGTTCACATGACACCACTAGAGGAGAGACAACATACATCTCATCAAAATATCGAACGAATACCAAATTCACATGACTACTTACAGCAAGACTTCTCCCATGTCCTCAGGAACAAACGTAACTACTCACAAATCATATTCATGTTCATAATCAGAGGGGTATTAATATGCATAAAGGATCTGAACATATGATCTTCCACCGAATAAACCAACTAGCGTCAACTACAAGGAGTAATCAACACTACTAGCAACCCACAGGTACCAATCTAAGGCTTTGGGACAGAGATTGGATACAAGAGATGAAATAGGGTTTGAGATGAGATTGTGCTGGTGAAGATGTTGATGGAGATTGATCCCCTCCCGATGAGAGGATCGACGGTGATGACGATGGTGATGATTTCCCCCTCCCGGAGGGATGTTTCCTTGGCAGAACAGCTCCGAGGGAGCCCTAGATTGGTTCCGCCAAGGTTCCGCCTCATGGCGGCAGAGTTTCGTCCCGTGAGCTTGCTTATGATTTTTTTCCCGGACGAAAGACCTCATATAGCAGAAGATGGACATCGGAGGCCTGCTAGGGGCCCCACGAGGCAGGGGGCGCGCCTCCCACCCTCGTGGATGGTGGGTGGCCCCCCTTTGGTGCTTCCTTCGCCCAATATTTTTTATATATTCTGAAAATGACTCTCGTGGAGTTTTAGGACTTTTGGAGCTGTGCAGAATAGATCTCTAATATTTGCTCCTTTTTTGGCCCAGAATTCCAGCTGCTGGCATTCTCCCTCTTCATGTAAACCTTGTAAAATAAGAGTGAATAGGCATACGTATTGTGACATAATGTGTAATAATAGCCCATAATGCAATAAATATCGATATAAAAGCATGATGCAAAATGGACATATCAACTCCCCCAGGCTTAGACCTCGCTTGTCCTCAAGCAGAAGCCGATATCGAAAAACATGACCACATGTTTAGAGATAGAGGTATCGATAAAATAAAATACGGACATGAGGGCATCATGATCATTCTTAGAACATCAACCTATATATATATAGTCATATGAGTTCTTATGCTAAAGTAACAATTCATTCACAATTTCAAGTATGAATCAGAAACTTCATTGAAAACTAACAAACTATAATCTCAGTCATTGAAGCAATTGCGATTTATCATAACATCAAAAAGAGTCAATATAAGAGCTTTTCAGCAAGTCCACATACTCAACTATCATTTAGTCTTTCACAATTGCTAACACTCACGCAATATTTATTGGTATGAAGTTTTAGTCGGACACATAAAAAGATAGGGGCTTATAGTTTTGCCTCCCAACTTTTTACTGTTGGGGAACGTAGTAATTTCAAAAAAATTCCTACTCACACACAGGATCATGGTGATGCATAGCAACGAGAGGGGAGAGTATGTCTACGTACCCTCGTAGACCGAAAGCGGAAGCGTTATATCAACGCAGTTGATGTAGTCGTACGTCTTCACGATCCGATCGATCCAAGTACCGAAAGCACGACACCTCCGAGTTCTGCACACGTTCGGCTCGGTGACGTCCTGGCCTTCTCGATCCAGCAAGAGGGGCGAAGTAGTAGATGAGTTCTGGCAGCACGACGGAGTGGTGACGGTGTTGGTGAGTAACAATCTCCGCAGGGCTTCGCCTAAGCACTACGAAAACTATGACCGAGGATAAACTAGAGGGGACGGGGTAGCCGGCACACGGCTTGGTGTTTCTTGATGTGTCCTGGGTGCTAGTGATGTCTACTACACAACCTTATTCTTGTAGACGTTGTTGGGCCTCCAAGTGCAGAGGTTTGTAGGACAGTAGCAAATTTCCCTCAAGTGGATGACCTAATGTTTATCAATCCGTAGGAGGCGTAGGATGAAGATGGTCTCTCTCAAGCAACCCTGCAACCAAATAACAAAGAGTCTCTTGTGTCCCCAACACACCCAATACAATGGTAAATTGTATAGGTGCACTAGTTCGGCGAAGAGATGGTGATACGAGTGGTATATGGATAGTAGATAATAGTTTTTGTAATATGAAAATATAAAAACAGCAAGGTAACTAATGATAAAAGTGAGCGTAAACGGTATTGTAATGCGTTGAAACAAGGCCTAGGGTTCATACTTTCGCTAGTGTAAGTTCCCTCAACAATAATAACATAATTGGATCACATAACTATCCCTCAACATGCAACAAAGAGTCACTCCAAAGTCACTAATAGTGGAGAACAAACGAAGAGATTATGGTAGGGTACAAAACCACCTCAAAGTTATTCTTTCCAATCAATCCGTTGGGCTATTCCTATAAGTGTCACAAACAGCCCTAGAGTTCGTACTAGAATAACACCTTAAGACACAAATCAACCAAAACCCTAATGTCACCTAGATACTCCAATGTCACCTCAAGTATCCGTGGGTATGATTATATGATATGCATCACACAATCTCAGATTCATCTATTCAACCAACACATAGAACCTCAAAGAGTGCCCCAAAGTTTCTACCAGAGAATCATGATGAAAACATGTGCCAAACCCTATGCATAGGTTCATGGGCGGAACCCGCAAGTTGATCACCAAAACATACATCAAGTGAATCACGTGATATCCCATTGTCACCACAGATACGCACGGCAAGACATACATCAAGTGTTCTCAAATCTTTAAAGACTCAATCCGATAAGATAACTTCAAAGGGGAAACTCAATCCATTACAAGAGAGTAGAGGGGGGAGAAAACATCATAGGATCCAAATATATTAGCAAAGCTCGTGATACATCAAGATCGTATCACCTCAAGAACACGAGAGAGAGAGAGAGAGATCAAACACATAGCTACTGGTACATACCCTCAGCCCCGAGGGAGAACTACTCCCTCCTCGTCATAGAGAGCACCGGGATGATGAAGATGGCCACCGGAGAGGGATTGCCCCCTCCGACAGGGTTCCGGAACGGGTCTAGATTGGTTTTCGGTGGCTATGGAGGCTTCTGGTGGCGGAACTCCCGATCTATTGTGCGTTTTGGAAGTTTTAGGGTACATGAGTATATATGGGTGCAGGAAGTATGTCGGTGGAGCTTAGGGGGCCCCACGAGGCAAGGGGCGCGCCCTAGGGGGGGGCGCCCCCACCCTCGTGAGCACCTCCCTTGGCTCCTGACGTGGGGTCCAAGTCCATCCGGTAGCTTTCCTTCCAAAAATAACTTCTCCAGTTGATTTCATTCTGTTTCGACTCCGTTTGATATTCCTTTTCTTCGAAACACTGAAATAGGCAAAAACAACAATTCTGGACTGGGCCTCCGATTAATAGGTTAGTCCCAAAAATAATATAAAAGTGGATAATAAAGCCCAATATTGCCCAAAACAGTAGATAACATAGCATGGAGCAATCAAAAATTATAGATACGTTGGATACGTATCAGCTAGCCCTACCCCTCTATTTATATGTTGAACATTGGGGTTGAAACTTGGAGTAAAAGCCTCCACAGAGTCGGTTTCGCCCGAAAGGCAAGAGTCCTTCTCGGACTCCAGGGTTCCCGGCGTCTGGACCCAGACGCCAGGGACTCTGGCGTCTGGCCCCTGGACTCCACAAAACTTCCTTTTGCGCTTTCCAAAAACCTTGTGGGCTTTCCCCTTTGGCCCAAATAAAGTGTTCTCATACCCAAACATTTCGGGAAACATCCGGAACCCCTTCTGGTGAATTCCGGAACCCTTCCGGTGACCAAACACTATTATCCCATATATCAAACTTTATCTCCGGACCATTCTGGAGTTCCTCGTCATGTCCGTGATCTCATCCGAGACTCCGAACAACATTCGGTCACCAACATACATAACTCATATAATACTATATCGTTAACAAACGTTAAGCGTGCAGACCCTACGGGTTCGAGAAGTATATAGACATGACCGAGACACCTCTCTGGTCAATAACCAATAGCGCGACCTGAATGCCCATATTGGCTCCTACATATTCTACGAAGATCTTTATCGGTCAGACTGCATAACAACATACGTTGTTCCCTTTGTCATCGGTATGTTACTTGCCCGAGATTCGATCATCAGTATCTTAATACCTAGTTTAATATTGTTACCGGCAAGTCTCTTTACTCGTTCTTCAATACATCATCCCGCAACTAACTCATTAGTTACAATGCTTACAAGCCTTATAGTGATGTGCATTACCGAGTGGGCCCAAAGATACCTCTCCGACAACCGGAGTGACAAACCCTAATCTCGAAATACGCCAAGTATGGGAGTTGCATTACCGGCAAGTATGCACACAAAGTGTTCCTCCAGTAAATGGGAGTTGCATAATCTCATAGTCATAGGAACATGTATAATTCATGAAGAAAGCAATAGCAGAATACTAAACGATCGTGTGCTAAGCTAACGGAATGGGTCAAGTCAATCACATCATTCTCCTAATGATGTGATCTCGTTAATCAAATGACAACTCATGTCTATGGCTAGGAAACATAACCATCTTTGATTAACGAGCTAGTCTAGTAGAGACATACTAGTGACACTCTGTTTGTCTATGTATTCACACATGTATTACATTTCTGGTTAATACAATTCTAGCATGAATAATAACCATTTATCATGAAATAAGGAAATAAATAATAACTTTATTATTTCCTCTAGGGCATATTTCCTTCAGTCTCCCACTTGCACTAGAGTCAATAATCTAGTTCACATCGCCATGTGATTTAACATCAATAGTTCACATCATCATGTGATTAACACCCATAGTTCACATCGTCATGTGACCAACACCCAAAGGGTTGACTAGAGTCAATAATCTAGTTCACATTGCTATGTGATTAATACCCAAAGAGTACTAAGGTGTGATCATGTTTTGCTTGTGAGGGATGTTTAGTCAACGGGTCTGCCACATTCAGATCCGTATGTATTTTGCAAATTTCTATGTCAACAATGCTCTGCACGGAGCTATTCTAGCTAATTGCTCCCACTTTCAATATGTATCCAGATTGAGACTTAGAGTCATCTGGATCAGTGTCAAAACTTGCATCCATGTAACCCTTTATGACGTACCTTTTGTCACCTCCATAATCGAGAAACATATCCTTATTCCACCAAGGATAATTGTGACCAATGTCCAGTGATCTACTCCTAGATCACTATTGTACTCCCTTGCCAAACTCAGGGCAGGGTATACAATAGGTCTGGTACACAGCATGGCATACTTTATAGAACCTATGGCTGAGGCATAGGGAATGACTTTCATTCTCTCTCTATCTTCTGCCGTGGTCGGGTTTTGAGTCTTTTTCAACTTCACACCTTGAAACATAGGCAAGAACTCCTTCTTTGACGGTTCCATTTTGAACTACTTCAAAATCTTTGTCAAGGTATGTACTCATTGAAAAAACTTATCAAGCGTCTTGATCTATCTCTATAGATCTTGATGCTCAATATGTAAGCAGCTTCACCGAGGTCTTTCTTTGAAAAACTCCTTTCAAATACTCCTTTATGCTTTCCAGAAAATTCTACATTATTTCTGATAAACAATATGTCATTCACATATACTTATGAGAAATGTTATAGTGCTCCCACTCACTTTCTTGTAAATACAGGCATCACCGCAAGTATGTATAAAACTATATGCTTTGATCATCTCATCAAAGCGTATATTCCAACTCCGAGATGCTTGCACCAGTTCGTAGATGGATCGCTAGAGCTTGCACACTTTGTTAACACCTTTAGGATCGACAAAACCTTCTGGTTGCATCATATACAACTCTTCTTTAAGAAATCCATTAAGGAATGTAGTTTTGACATCCATTTGCCAAATTTCATAATTATAAAATGCGACAATTGCTAACATGATTCAGACAGACTTAAGCATCGCTACGGGTGAGAAAGTCTCATCGTAGTCAATCCCTTTAACTTGTTGAAAACCTTTTGCAACAAGCCGAGCTTTATAGAAAGTAACATTACCGTCAGCGCCAGTCTTCTTCTTGAAGATCCATTTATTCCCAATGGCTTGCCGATCAACGGGCAAGTCAACCAAAGTCCACACTTTTGTTCTCATACATGGATCCCATCTCATATTTCATGGCCTCAAGCCATTTCGCGGAATCTGGGCTCATCATCGCTTCCTCATAGTTCGTAGGTTTGTTATGGTCAATTAACATGACCTCCAGAACAGGATTTCCATACCACTCTGGTGCGGATCTCACTCTGGTTGACATACGAGGTTCGGTAGTAACTTGATCTAAAGTTACATGATCATCATCATTAGCTTCCTCACTAATTGGTGTAGGAGTCACAGAAACAAATTTCTGTGATGAACTACTTTCCAATAAGGGAGCAGGTACAGTTACCTCATCAAGTTCTACTTTCCTCCCACTCACTTCTTTCGAGAGAAACTCCTTCTCCAGAAAGGATCCATTCTTAGCAACAAATATGTTGCCTTCAGATTTGTGATAGAAGGTGTACCCAACAGTTACTTTTGGGTATCCTACGAAGACGCACTTCTCCGACTTGGGTTTGAGCTTATCAAGATGAAACTTTTTCACATAAGCATTGCAACCCCAAACTTTAAGAAACGACAGCTTAGGTTTCTTGCTAAACCACAGTTCATACGGTGTCATCTCAAAGGATTTAGATGGTGCCCTTTTTAAAGTGAATGCAGCTGTCTCTAGTGCATAACCCCAAATCAATAGTGGTAAATCGGTAAGAGACATCATAGATTCCACTATATCAAATAAAGTACGGTTATGACGTTCGGACACACCATTACGCTGTGGTGTTCCAGGTGGCATGAGTTTTGTGAAACTATTCCACATTGTTTTAATTGAAGGCCAAACTCGTAACTCAAATATTCGCCTCTGCGATCAGATCGTAGAAACTTTATTTTCTTGTTATGATGATTTTCCACTTCACTCTGAAATTCTTTGAACTTTTCAAATGCTTCAGACTTACGTTTCTTCAAGTAGATATACCCATATCTGCTCAAATCATCTGTGAAGGTCAGAAAAATAACGATACCCGCCGCGAGCCTCAACACTCATCGGACCTCATACATCAGTATGTATTATATCCAATAAGTCAGTTGCTTGCTCCATTGTTCTAGAGAATGGAGTCTTAGTCATCTTTGCCCATGTGGCATGGTTCACAAGCATCAACTGATTCATAATCAAGTGATTCCAAAAGCCCATCAGCATGGATTTTCTTCATGCGCTTTACACCAATATGACCTAAACGGTAGTGCCACAAATAAGTTGCACTATCATTATTAACTTTGCATCTTTTGGCTTCAATATTATGAATATGTGTATCACTACGATCGAGATTCAACAAACCATTTTCATTGGGTGCATAACCATAGAGGGTTTTATTCATGTAAATAGAATAACAATTATTCTCTAACTTAAATGAATAACCGTATTGCAATAAACATGATCAAATCATATTGATGCTCAACGCAAACACCAAATAACACTTATTTAGGTTCACCACTAATCCCGAAAGTGTAGGGAGTATACGATGATGATCATATCAATCTTGGAACCACTTCCAACACACATCGTCACTTCACCCTCAACTAGTCTCTGTTTATTCTGCAACTCCTGTTTTGAGTTACTACTCTTAGCAACTGAACCAGTATCAAATACCAACGGGTTTCTATGAACACTAGTAAAATATACATCAATAGTCTATATATCAAATATACCTTTGTTCACTTTGCCATCTGTCGGGGGTTTGGTGCGACATATGCCAACGGATGGCTTATCATGGTGGGGGCGAGTAGAACGTCGCCGGTGCCTGGAAACGGGATGAGGCGAAGACATGCACGCCGGCGAATCTTACCCAGCTTCGGGGCTCTCGGGGGAGATAACACCCCTACTGCTGCTCTGCGGGGTCTCCGCATGATCACTATGGCCGAAGTGTTTACACGGTTGCTCCTTGAGCTGTTTTCTAGTGGTAGGAGAGGGCAAGGCTAGCTTTCTCCCTTCTATATGATCTGGTCTAGAGCTAATGGGTTCCAACCTTTTGCATGGGTGCCCCGGGGGGGGGGGGTTTATATAGGCCTACCCCCAGGGGTACAATGGTAATCCGGTAGGACGCGGGCCCAGCCGTTAGTGCCTCTGGCCTCCATCTTCTCTGCCGACCGCTGGGGCCCGCCGACTGGCGGGCCCCGCCAACTGGCCTGGTACGGAGCCGATAGGCCGCGTCCGCCGTGGGCGGGTCTTGCCGGCTGCTGATTACTGTAGCCGTGCTTCTGATGACGTGGGCTTGATCATGAGGTCGTGGCAACAGCTCCACCGCCTGGCGGGCGATCACTGTTGCCACTCCCCATCACGTCTTGATTAATGGCACATGGGCCCCGGGGGAGGGCTCGGCCGACTCCCCCGGGCCGATTCCCGACGGGTCCGACTAGTGGTTCTCCTGCCGTCTCCCGAGGTCTCACTGACTGGTGGGGCCTGCTGCCTCCAGGCTGTACAGACAAGCCGTCGTGGGTGCAGGATTCGGCTCTGCGGTGCTGATGTCAGGGCCGGCATGGCAACAGTGCCACGCCGCGCGGAGATCTTCTGGTGTACGGCGTGATGTGGCCATGCTGCCCTTGGTGAGGGGCGAGGGTGGGCTTCGCTGTAGCCACGCCCCTGCCTCGTCCCCTTTGATGAGGTCATGGGGTTTGGTGGAGTCGCAGGCCGACTCCCCAAAGACGACTTCTTTGGAAGTTGTCCCTGGGACTCGGCCGTGAGCGGGCAGTCGGCCGTCTTGCCGTCAACTCCTCAGGAGGTGGCTCTTCGTCCTGGGGTCTTGAGGGGCGCAGCCTGCCCCGATGTCTTGAAAGGTTCTGAGACCCGGGTTGGCCTACCCGTGGCCCATTACTCCGACAGTAGTCCCCGAAGCTTGTGAGGCGCCGTGGACGATAGGCCGAGAAGCCTCAGCAGTTTCTCTTTCCGGGTGCTCAACACATGGTCTTTGATTGACTTCTGCCGGGCCGATTAGAAGGAGTCGGACTTGCTAAACTCGGACCCACTCAATTCCGACTCGCTCGGTATTTCGAACATCGCAGCGGGATTTAAGTGGCGTGCTAGCTAAGCCTCCTGGCCGCTGCCCGTTCTAGGCCTTTCACGAGAGGGCAAGTGGCTAGGCCGTCCTGCCAGCCTACGCGCGCGACGGGACAGGCCCATAGGCGGGGCCCGCCACTACGGCACCTTGGCGCCCGAGCGGATCCGCTGCGGCCCCGGTGGACGGTTGGGATTCCCGTGGAGTTACTGCGTGCAGTAACTTTACGTGGATCATGGGGGTCGTGGGGTTGTGGGCGCAGTAAATCCCCATGTCCGCCCCCTTGGCTTCGCAGCCCACGGGGCTATAAGTAGGGGGAAGAGGGGGGCACGCGCGCCCCTCCTTCCCACTACTCCTTGTTCTCTTCCTCCTTGCTGCTCCTCGCTCTCCTCCTTCCTCTTCTCTTCTTCGCTCTGCCGCACGCCCAAGCTCCAGCGAACGCTGTGGCGACAGCTCGCAATGAGTTCTTCCTCCGCTGCCGCGCCTCCCCCAGTGCGCTCCGGCACCTGGGACGGCTCCGAAGTTCATGAAGACCATATTGAGTTCCTTCGCCGGACTCGTCGGCTCCCCGGCGAGGATCGTGTGCAGGTGCGTCTTGCGCTGAAGGGGGAGATTTCCCCCGCGCCGCAGGAGGGCGAGCGGGTTATCTTCCGCTCGCACTGCCTGTGCGGGTTGGGGCTACCGGCGAGCAGTTTCTTCCGGTCCTTCCTCGAATTCTACGGCCTCTAGCCGCACCACCTCACCCCCAACGCAACGGTGCTGCTGTCCGCCTTCGTGGCCATGTGCGAAGGCTTCCTTGGAGTCCTCCCCACCCTCGAGCTCTGGGGGGGAGTTCTTCTTCTCCAAGCTCGGCACCCAGGCTGTGGGCGTGTTGGCTCAGTGCGGCGCTTTCATCGTCGTCCGAAGGTCGGGGGCCTATAATCCCTTCCCCTCCATCTCGCTGATCAAGTCGGTGAAGATGTGGCAGAGATCCTACTTCTACGTCAAGAACGCCTCCGCGAGGGGAGACTGGGTCAACTTGTCGGCTTTCGAAGCCGGCCCGCCGGCTGGGCGACTGCCCAACTGGTCGTACCGGGCCAAGTCGCTGACGCCTGCGGGAGCCGGCGCCATCACCTGACTCTGAGTGCTGACGCAGTCGGAGGGTCTGACTGGTCCGGACCTGCTGGCCGCCTTCGTTTTGCGCCGAGTTCTCCCACTCCAAGGCCGCCCTCATATGATATGCCAGATGAGCGGGCACCACGACCCGAGTCGGATGTGCACCAAAGACATGCCTCATGAAGAGGTGGCCTTCATGGTGAACTACCTCCCGGACAGCAGGCTCCTAGAGGACTGGCGATTCGGCAAGGAGCCGTACTCCCGCGCCAACCCCCCGCCCATGGTGAGTCGCCTTTCTTTTCTTTCTTTGGATTGTCTTCTTCTTGCCGAGTTTTGTTTTGACCAGCCAGCTTTGGTTAGAATCCCCTCCTCCACCCACCAGCTGGCACCTCGGGGCCGGCCCGCGAGTTCCTTGCCGACCGGGCAGAGAGTGACGTCGACGACCCCGATCTGGGGGCGGCGGCTCTAGAAGATGACGCCGAGGGAGGAGGAGGAACAGCAGGCGACTTCAGGCCTTCGACCACTTTCGCCGACTGGCCTGATGACGACGCCGAGGGAGAAGTCACCCCTCGCCATCGGCCAGGAGCCAGCCAACTTGGCGCGGGCTCTTCTGTTGCGTCGGGCGCTCCAGGCAGCGGAAATAAGCGCAGGGCCGTGCCGACCTTGTTCGGCAGTCGGCCGAAGAAGCCCAAGGGTTTCGCTGTGGCGACCCGGCGGGACGAGGCGGCCGCGAAGGCCATCCGCTTCCGTAAGGAAGTGAAGAAGCCGCCATTGGTCTCCACATAAGTATTCTGTCTTCAAAGTTTTATTCTTTCTTTGTGACTTGTCTGAGTCTCTGCTTACCCCTCTTGCTTCAGGGCTCCCCTCTCTCTTGAGAGGGTCACCGCCGCCTCCGTCATGGGGTCAGCAGAGACGTCCGCCTCCACTCGGCGGATTGACCCCGCTGCTGACCTCTCGGAGGCGACGGAGTGGAATGCGCGGGAGAAGCGCAACGAAGAAGAGGCCCTCCACCTGGAGAAGGCGGAGGCCGACAGGGCGGAGGCCTCCACTAAGAAAAAACTAGCGAAGGCCGAAGCCACCGCCGCGGTGAAGCAGCAGGCTGAGGAAGCCGCACGCTGCCAGTTGGCGGTGCTCGTCACCCCGTTGAACTCTGCGCCACCGCCTCCGGAGTTCACGGGGCAGACTGGGGAAGCCGGCGGGGAGAACCCCATCGTGGAGGGGAGGGCGGCGACCCCTCTATGCAGGATGTGAATGTTCCGCCGCCGCCTCCGCCGCCGTCTGAAGGTGCGCAGGGTGGGAAGCCGGCGGGCCCTCCGGTGCCGCCGACCGAAGACGAGGCCATGGCAAGGCTACTTCTTCAAGTCGGCTCACCAACGCGCCGCTGTCTGGAGAAGGCGACTTCGGCACCCCGCCCCCTGGAAGCCGGCACCGCCAGCTCGGCGATCCCAGACGCCGAGGCGACAAGCGCCGCGCCTACTGGGTGGGTGCGAGGAGGCGGCACAGGGCCGCTGAACCAGGCGCTTCAGGACGTACAGGTGAAGCTTCGTGCCGAGGGCGACGCTTTCCAGAATTGCACCAAGGCGTATCTGGCATCGCGGGCAGCCGTCCGGGTATGTTTTTCCTTTTGGCCTTTGTTTTTCTTGTTCCTCTCTGTGGGGGCGCGCCAGCGCACCCACTGGGTGTAGTCCCCGAGTTTCGGGCTGGCTGCTGAGCAGGCAGCTCGGAACTCCAATTGATGAACTTTGGGTATTAACTTTTTGTCTGAAACGTTTGTCGCAGGATTACCACAACCTCTGCGTCACTGCCTTCAACTGTAATGTTGAAAAGCTGGGCAAGCGGACCGCCGATCTGTCGGAGAGCCGGAGTAAGTCCTTTTCCTTCTTCGCGGGGGCGCGCTGGCGCACCCGCGGGCTGTAGTCCCCGAGATTCGGGCCGACTGCTGAGCAGTCGGGCCGGATCTCCCCGGCGACCTTCTTTACTGGTGGCTTGACGCCTTCTTTCTTTCTTCTCAGGGGCCAACGCTGCTCTTCAACAGCAGCTGAGCGACGCGAACTCCGCTTTGTGCGCCAAAGAGGAGGAGTGCCGCAAGCTCGCCATGGAGCACGATCTGCTGGCCACTCAATTGGCAGAGCAGAAGGAGCTGCTTGTGAAGACGCAGAGGGAGGCGGAGGAGATGGAAACCGCCCTCCTAGCCGAGTTCGCGAGCGAGCGCTCCTCCTGGTCTGACAAGGAGGCGCTGCTGTCCTCCGGCTTCCACGAGATTGAAGACATCATTGATGGTGAGTTTCTTTATTTTCTTTCTTCGAGCCGCCGACTTAGATCGTGCCAACTCCTGGTTTTTGACTTGCTTCTTTGTTTCTTTGTGTGTTTGCAGACTTCTTCCCTGGGTAGTTGCAGGCCGCCATCCAAGCCATTGAGGCTGACCGTGAAGGTCGGAGGGCGGAGGGCGCAGAGATTGCCACCGATGCCCCCCGAACACTTGACGAGCACATCCTGAGCATCGAGGCTCGGCTTCGGACGGCTCACCGGATGCTGCGCCGGCTTCAGCATGTCGGTGCCCAGGCAATTGCCGCCCTGTGGCCGGGTATGCAGGCTCCACGCACCCCTAGCCTGACGGCCGACTGGCTAGAGGTCGCGGCTGGTCGTCTTGAGGCCTGGAAGGGCTCTTCGGCCCGAGATGGAGCGCGCCGGGCCTTGGAGTTCGTCAAGGCATGGTATCCGGGGCTGGACCTAGACCGGCTGGCCACGCTTCGGTCAGAGGCCCACCCGGAGCTGGCGGCCGCGGAAGACGCCCTCGTCAAGCATGCTGCAGCGATCGCCGAGTACACCGACACCAGCATCTTCGTCCCCGAGCGGTCTGAAGACGGCGAGGAGGTACTGCCGGAGTGGTTTGGGATGAACCCAGACTACGGCGAGGACTCGGCGGAGGTGATTGGTTCCAGCGTCAAGGAAGAGGGCGAGGCGGAGGACGAAGGCGAGGCGGAGGCACCAGAAGATGGAGCAGACGGCCAGCCTCAGCTCGACCGTGCCTCCAGCAACAAGCCGCGTGCAACCGACCCGACTGCTGCCGGAGGCGATCAAGTCGAGACTAGCCTGCCGGCCGCCCCGACGCCTGGCGCTGGCGCCTCCTCCGACCCTCCGAGTCCGTCTGCTGCTTCCTAAGCTGCCGTTGTATCTTTGTTTTGTCTGCTTCAGTAGTCTTTGAAGAACTTGTTAATTCGCACAATTCCACCCACGGGGTGTATTTTGAACCTCTACTCAAAAATTCGGCCAAGGGCCTATGTTATGTAAATATATTTATCTAAGTTCTATCTTTTCTTGCTCAATGCTCCTTTGGCTTTTTTCCTTTGCCGCTTTCTCTTAGTTGCCTGCCTTGCCAATCGGACAACCGCTCTGCGGACTGTCGCTGGATCAAGTGCTAGGCTACTTTGGGAAAGCAAGTACTTAGCCGTTTTCAAGATTGTTTGAGCAAGTTAGATAGAAGACGGCAATCCGACTATCCGAGAGTCGGTTTGCGAGAAAGGCTGGAAGCCGTCTTGAGCTATGTTTTATGCTTTGAGTCCTTAGCCATTTTTCATGCGAATGCCCATTCTACCTTACTGCTGCCCACTGTACGGTCGCTCTGCGAGCTGCGGCTTCTGACAGGAGACGGTTTGGGCACTTACAGACTACTTGTCCGACTGTAGGAAGCATTTCATAGTGCAAGGCGGCAAGTCCCAGGCCGACTTGTCGAGCCCGGTGCCAAACGGCATAAAAAGGAGTAACATACTCGCAGTCATAATTTTTATCATACAGACAAAAGAGGGCAGTCCCCGAGCTCGCCTCGGGGGGCCCGGAGTCTTGGTACTTTAATACAAAAGGTAGCATGGTCCATGAGGATGGGCTGGGCCCATGAGGGTGCTGCTATTTCTTCGACTGCCAGAACTGCGACTTGGACGAGGGCGGTTGGGCTGGGAGGCGGCGGGTTGGAGTCAACAGCCGCTTGCTGGGTTGATGAAGTCCCCAGGCCGACTGGTGCGGTCCTTGGGCTGAGTTCTGGAGTCTTCGAGTCCGCCACCGTAGTCCCCGGGCCGGGTTTGCCTGTGGCAGCTTTGGGGTCTTCTGCCAAAATCCTCGTTCCGACTGCCGGAGCTCTGGAGTCAGATCCTACATCTTCGGGAGGAGCCGACACAAAAATGGAGTATGATTCTGGTGAAGGCTTGACAGACGGCTTGAGGAGGCGTTGAAGGGCGACACCAGATGGTATTGCTTGGCGGGTAGAGCCGATTCATGCCAATGCATCTGCTTGGTCGTTGTCATTCCTTGGCACATGGAGGAACTCGCACCCTTCGAAATACCCGCTGAGTTGCTGCATGAGGAAATGGTAGCTCACCATGTTTGCATCTTTCGCGTCCCAGTCGCCAGATGATTGCTGGACCACTAAGTCCGAGTCGCCATAACACAAGATCCGGCGGATGCCAAGCTCTTTGGCAAGCCGGAGCCCGTGAATGAGCGCCTCGTACTCGGCGACGTTATTGGAGGCGGCAAAGTGGATTTGCAGCGCATACTTGAGCTTGTCACCTTTGGGAGAGGTGAGGACGATGCCGACTCCCAAGCCAGTGCGCATCTTGGAGCCGTCGAAATGCATCCGCCAATGGGTGGAATCAGGTGCTGGAGTTAGGTACTGGGTCTCGGCCCAGTCGACGAGGAAGTCGGCCAGTGCTTGTGACTTGATAGTGGTGCAAGGCTGGTAGTGGATGGTGTAGGGAGCCAACTCTATGGCCCACTTGGCCACTCGGCCGGAAGCATCTCAGCTACCAATGATCTCGGCAAGTGGGGCTGTGCAGACCACCGTGATTGGATGCTCTTGAAAGTAAGGCTTCAATTTCTTGGCAGCAAAGTGTACGCCATAGCACATATTCTGGTAGTGGGTGTAGTTCTGCTTGGAGGTCGACAGTACCTCGCTCAGGTAATATACCGGTCTCTGGACAGGCAGCACCTTGCCTTCCTCCTTGCGCTCCACTACAATGACCGTGCTGACTACTCGGCTGGTGGCGGCGATGTACAGGAGCATAGGTTCCTTGGGAGTCGGAGCCGCCAGGACGGGTGGAGTAGTCAGCATCTTCTTAAACTAGTGAAAAGCTTCGTCCGCCTTATGGTTCCACTCGAAAAAAGTGGTCTTCTTCATGAGTTGGTATAAGGGGAGAGCTTTCTCGCCCAGCCGACTGATGAATCGGCTGATGGACGCCAAGCAGCTGGTCAACCTCTGCACGTCCAGCAGTCGGCTGGGTACCTCCATTCTCTCAATGGCCTTGATCTTTACTGGGTTGCATTCTATGCCGCATTCAGAGACCAGGAAGCCAAGCAGCTGGCCGACTGGTACTCCAAAGACACACTTCTCGGGGTTGAGCTTGATCTGGAACCGGCGCAGGTTCTCAAAAGTCTCCTTGAGGTCTTCCAGCAGTGTCCCACGCTTTTCCGTCTTCACCACCACGTCGTCCACGTAAACATGGGCGTTCCTGCCGAGCTTCTTGAGGAGGCACTTCTGCATGCAACGCTGAAAGGTGGCGCCGGCATTCCTTAAGCCGAATGTCATGGTGAGGTAGCAGAAGGCTCAAAACGGCGTGATGAAAGCAGTTTTTAGTCTGTCAGCCGAGTTTAGCTTGATGGTGATATCCTGAATATGCATCCAAAAAACTCAACAGCTCGCATCCGGCTGTGGAGTCTATCACCTGATCGATTCTTGGTAAAGCAAATGGGTCCTCGGGGCAGGCCTTGTTGAGGCTCGTGTAGTCAATACACATTAGCCACTGCTTGTTTTTCTTTAGTACCAGGACCGGATTTGCTAGCCATTCTAGAAAGAATACTTCCATAATGAAGCCGGCTAATAGGAGTTGGGCTATCTCTTCTCCGACAACTCTTCTCTTCTCTTCTGATAAGCGGCGCAGGGGCTGTCTTACCGGCTTTGCATCAGATCGGACATGTAACTTGTGCTCGGTGAATTCCGTGGGTACACCTGGCATGTCTTTAGGGGACCATGCAAAGATGTCCCGATTCTCACGTGGAAATCGATGAGCTCGCCTTCCTATTTGCTGTCAAGGTTTGCACCTACGACGGCGTACCTCTCTGGGTGCTCCGGGTCCAAGGGTATCTTCTTTGTCTCTTTGGCCGGCTTGAACAAACCCTCAGCCTCCGACTCTCTTGGGTTGGGCGACACCTCAGGCTGCTTGCCAGCCATCGCCACAACTCGCTCAAGGAGCCGCTTCTCAGCCGCGATTACCAAGGACTCGGCCAGCCGACTGCTCTCTGCTGCGCAAGCAGACGACTTTCGGTAGTCGCCAGCCACAGTCAGAATTCCCCTGGAACTGGGCATCTTCATCTTGAGGTAGGCGTAGTGGGTAGGGCTGGAATTCGAGCCGAGTCGAGCCAGCTCGACTCGACTCGCTAGAGCTCATTTCATTAACGAGCTTGCTCGACTCGACTCGTTATTATTAACGAGCTCAAATCCAAGATTGGCTCGGATCGTATAACTCACGAGCTGGCTTGTTTAGCTTGTTAAGCTCGTTAAAGATATGAACATAAAACCCTCAAATATTATAAAAATTATTATGTATATATTAAACATATATATCACTAAACAATAGTAATTTCCTTGTAACGGATGAGTCTCTCCTAGGCGGTTGGTCCTTCAACGGCTAGGCCTTGTGTTGTGCGCCCGGGACATAGGGTGCTGAGTGGCTGATCTTTTGTACCGAGCCTAACGAGTTACACGAGTACTCGTGAGATTGACTCGTTTAACTTGGTCTATAAATGATCTTAAACTAAAGCTTGGCTCGGCTCGTTATTCTTCGAGTTCGAGTCGATTCGAGCCGAGTCACGAGCTACTTGTTTAGCTCACGAGCTTCGAGCTTTTTTTCGAGCCCTAGTAGTGGGGGACCGCCATGAACTTGGCCATGGAAGGTCGGCCAAGCAGCGCATGGTATGGGCTCTCAAGATCCACCACCTCAAACCAAACGGGGTCTCTACGGAAGTGATCTTTGTCCCCAAAGAGGACGTCCATCAGGATCTTGCCGATTGGCGAGCAGGAAAGCCCAGGAACAATGCCGTGGAACACAGTTCGGCTGTTTTGAAGCTGTCTTTGCTTGATTCCTATCTTCTCCATGGTGTCCTTGTACAGGATATTGATGTTGCTGCCCCCGTCTATCAGAACTCGCGAGAAACGCGTGGCTCGTCTGTCCGTAGCAAAGGTGGCGTTCAGGACCAAAGCATAGGAGCCCGGACTCGGCATCACTTCTGGGTGGTCAGCCCTGTTCCAGCTGATGGGCTTCTCAGACCAGTGCATGAACTCTGGCATCACCGACACTACTGCGTTCACCTCTTGTCGCTGCAGCTGCCTGCTGCGTCGATCATCAGCCACACTGGTGAACACCACATAGGCTCCATGCTCTTCAGGGTATTCGTCTTGTACCGCGCCGACTGGCCTGACAGCCAGCTGCTGGGGCGGCGGTGGAGGCGGCTGCCCAACAGGCGGGGGAGGGAGGAGGCCGTCTCCCTTGGCGATCCTGGTGAGCCAGTGGCACTTCCGGGTGGTGTGATTTGACGGCTTTGTGCTGCTGTGGAACTTGCAAGGTCCATCCAAGATTTGCTCATAGGAGAAGGCCGGCAACCAGTTTGGCTTGCCGCCTTTCTGTCGCTTGGGCGGGGGCTACTCTTCTGGCTGCTGGGCTTCAACGGTCGCGACCTGCCGGCTGCTGGAAGCCGGCTGTGGGGCCTTGCGCTTGTTGTCGCCCTGCTGTTGTCGCTGGCCGGCGTCTGCCGCCGGAGTTCTTGGAGCTTGAGGAGCCACTTTGCCAGTTGTGCTGATTTGAATTTTTGCCTTCATGGACGAGTAGGCCGTGGCGTACTTGTCCGCTATGATCAGCAGCTTGTCGAGGGTTTCTGGCTCGTCGCAGAGGAGCTTGTGCTTGAGGAGGGTTCCTTCTCTGCACCCGGCTGTGATGTACTCGATGGCCTGCACCTCGTGCACGCCCTCGCAGGAGTTCCGGAGCTCGGCCCAACGCGTGAGGTAATCACGAGTCGACTCGTCGGGGCCTTGCACACACAAGGAGAGCTGACGAGGCTTGGGAGGACGCTTGTACATGCTGGTGAAGTTGTGGATGAACGCTTAGGTGAAGTCGACCAAGCTGTTGATGCTGCGGGGCTTTAGGCTGTTCAGTCATGTCCGGGCCGTGCCCTGGAGCATGAGCGGAACATAGTTTACGGCGACACGCTTGTTGCCGTTTGCTATGCTGACAGCCGTGGAGTAATTGACTAGCCAGTCTTCCGGCTTCACGGAGCCGGTATACTTGGGCGTGTCTCTTGGGAGCGTGAACCCTCTGGGAAAGGGCTCGTCCCGAATGCGGGGCCCGAAACAAGGCGGACCTAGCTCGTCTTCTTCTTCCAGTGCTAAGGATCAGTGGAGTCGGTCGATCCGATGGCGGGCGTCGTTCTCTCCAACTCCCTCTCGGCGGCCAAGGCGGTCACCGAGAGTCGGATGGTCAACAGGCACCGGGGAGACTCGCCTCTCCTTGAGGGGAGGAGGAGGCGGACAGTCGTCCCGTCGTTCCACTGCCCTTGGGTGGCCGTCTCGGTCGCGCTCTATGGTAATGCGAGTCCGACTGTGGCTGACAGTCGGCTCCTTGTCTCTTCTTCCTCGGCCGCCGCCAGTCGGCGTCCGAGACATCGCGCCTTGGTCTCAGTGAAGGTCGTCATTGGGCCGTTGAGGCGCCTCCATGCGGCAGCCGTCCTCGTTCTGCGCGACGGCCGCGTCGAGAAGCCGTTGGACTCGCTCCATCATGAGGCGGCGTTCTTCGCCCTTGAAATTGTCCAGCTCGTCCGCCGCTGCCTGGGTGGCTCGGATGTTCTCCGCTGGTGTAGCGTACACAGGGCGGCTTGCCCCAAATAGGTTGGTGATGGATACACCGCGCTGCCGGACCACGCCAAGGCGACTGGGCCCCGCCGGGGCCGGCGAGCCGCCGACGACGCGATCCATCTCCCGCTGGTAAGCTTCTAACAAGCGCCTCATGCTGGCCAGCTTCTTCGCGCCTTCAACGAGCTGGAGGCGGTGCGCCTCCAACGTCTCCGCGTCAGCGTCTTCCGGAATGGGCGCAGTTAGGTCTTGCAGCGCCGCGCCGAGCGAGTCGGGTGCTCCTCCGCCGGGGAACTCGTCAAGACTGATGACTAGCACCTCAGTGACGGTGCTTCCGTTGCTCTCTACATGGGGGAGAGGTTTGTCGTAGACCACCACATTGGTGGGGAACGCGTCGAGCGACACGGTGTCGGAGTCGACCAGCATCGTGTCGGTGGAGGCTACGGACTCCAAGTCTACGGCAGGCTCACCGGAAACGTGGAGTTGATCAAGGAGGCCCGCGAGGAGGTTCTCAGGGCCTCCCATGCCTGCGTTGGATGCAGGTTCATCAGAGAGGCGGACCTCGCCGACAAGTTCTGCCAAGGAGCTGACTGCACAGGAGATCTCGACACCGTTTAGCGCGTCGGTGCAAACTCCGTCTGGCATGCCTGGCTGGCTGCGCTCACCAGCGAGGGAAAGGGTTCCCGTCCAGAGTAAATCTCCAGGCGGCGGTGCTCCAGGCCCCACGGTGGGCGCCAAATGTTGGGGGTTTGGTGCGACATATGCCAACAAATGGCTTATCGTGGTGGGGGCGAGTAGAACGTCGCCGGTGCCTGGAAATGGGATGAGGCGAAGACATGCACGCCGACGAATCTTACCCAGCTTTGGGGCTCTCCGGGGAGATAACACCCCTACAGCTGCTCTGCGGGGTCTCCGCATGATCACTATGGCCGAAGTGTTTACACGGTTGCTCCTTGAGCTGTTTTCTGGTGGTAGGAGAGGGCAAGGCTAGCTTTCTCCCTTCTATATGATCTAGTCTAGAGCAAATGGGTTCCAACCCTTTGCATGGGTGCCCCGGGGGGTTTATATAGGCCTACCCCCCAGGGGTACAATGGTAATCCGGCAGGACGCGGGCCCAACCGTCAGTGCCTCTGGCCTCCGTCTTCTCTGCCGACCGCTGGGGCCCGCCGACTGGCGGGCCCCGCCGACTGGCCTGGTACGGAGCCGATAGGCTGCGTCCGCCGCGGGCAGGTCTTGCCGGTTGCTGATTACTGTAGCCATGCTTCTGATGACGCGGGCTTGATCATGAGGTCGTGGCAACAGCCCTGCCGCCTGGCGGGCGATCACTGTTGCCACTCCCCATCACGTCTTGATTAATGCTGCGTGGGCCCCGGGGGAGGGCTCGGCCGAATCCCCCGGGCCGACTCCCAACGGGTCCGACTGGTGGTTCTCCTGCCGTCTCCCAAGGTCTCACTGACTGGTGGGGCCTGCTGCCTCCAGGCCATACAGACAAGCCGTCGTGGGTGCAGGATTCGGCCCTGCGGTGCTGATGTCAGGGCCGGCATGGCAACAGTGCCACGCCGCATGGAGATCTTCCGGGGTACGGCGTGCTGTGGCCATGCCTGCCCTTAGTGAGGGGCGGGGGTGGGCTTCGCTGTAGCCATGCCCCTGCCTCGTCCCCTTCGATGAGGTCATGGGGTTTGTTGGAGTCGTAGGCCGAGTCCCCAAAGCCAGCTTCTCTAGAAGTCGTCCCTGGGACTCGGTCGTGAGCGGGCAGTCGGCCGTCTTGCCGTCGACTCCTCAGGAGGCGGCTCTTCGTCCCGGGGTCTTGAGGGGCGCAGCCTGGCCCGATGTCTTGAAAGGTTCTGAGACCCGGGTTGGCCTACCCGTGGCCCATTACTCCGACACCATCCTTCTTATCCGCCAAATACTTGGGGCAGTTCCGCTTCCAGTGACCAGTCCCTTTGAATTAGAAACACTTAGTCTCAGGCTTAGGTATAGACTTGGGCTTCTTCACTTGAGTAGCAACTTGCTTGTCATTCTTCTTGAAGTTCCCCTCCTTCCCTTTGCCCTTTTCTTGAAACTAGTGGTCTTGTCAACAATCAACACTTGATGCTTTTCTTGATTTCTACCTTCGTCAATTTCCGCATCACGAAGAGCTTGGGAATCGTTTCCGTTTATCCCTTGCATATTATAGTTCATGAAGAAGTTCTAGTAACTTGGTGATAGTGACTAGAGAACTCTGTCAATCACTATCTTATCTGGAAGATTAACTCCCACTTGATTCAAGCGATTGTAGTACCCAGACAATCTGAGCACATGCTCACTGCTTGAGCTATTCTCCTCCATCTTTTAGCTATAGAACTTGTTGGATACTTCATATCTCTCAACTCGGGTATTTTCTTGAAATATTAACTTCAACTCCTGGAACATCTCATATGATCCATGATGTTCAAAACATATTTGAAGTCTCGATTCAAAGCTGTTAAGCATGGTGCACTAAACTATCAAGTAGTCATCATATTGAGCTAGCCAAACGTTCATAACGTCTGCATCTGGTCCTGTAATAGGTGTGTCACCTAGCGATGCATCAAGGACATAATTCTTCTGTGCAGCAATGAGGATAATCCTCAGATCACGGATCCAATATGCATCATTGCTACTAACATCTTTCAACTTAGTTTTCTCTAGGAACATATCAAAAATAAAACAAAGGAGCTAAATGCGAGCTATTGATCTATAACATAGATATGCTAATACTACCAGGACTTAGTTCATGATAAATTAAAGTTAAATTAATCATATTACTTAAGAACTCCCACTTAGATAGACATCCCTCTAATCATCTAAGTGATCACGTGATCCATATCAACTAAACCATGTCCGATCATCACGTGAGATGGAGTAGTTTCAATGGTGAACATCACTATGTTGATCATATCTACTATATGATTCACGCTCGACCTTTCAGTCTCAGTGTTCTGAGGTGAAAGTGCAACTATCCCTAGGTGGTTTTGGTAATTCATAACAACATATAGCTCATTGAGCTAATGCTATTCCAAGATGATTATTTCAGGAAAGCTCAATGATTGGCATGGCATGGATGGTGAAAGTGGAACCCTCAAAATGCTAAGGACAAAGGATTGGCTCAAGCTCAAAAGCTCAAGACTCTTCATTTTATATTTTAGTGATCCAAGATCACATTGAGTCTTTAGGAAAAGCCAATACTATCAAGGAGGGATGAGGTGTTGCTTAATGAGCCTCTTGCTTCATGTGCTTAGTGATATGCTCCAAAACCCTCAACTACTTTCCCATATCCACTTATGACCTAAACCCTAAGCCAAACTCGGTCATACCGATTCTTTCTATCCGGCGCCAGCGAGTTTCACTTGTCATAAGCCACTGCCAAACCCTAGCAAATCGGTTCTACCGATAGGGATCTCGGTCTCACCGAGATGGGATTGCAAACTCTTTGTTTCCCTTTCGTAACTTTTCGGTCTCACCGAAAGAGCGAATCGGTCCCACCGAGATTGCAATGTAAACTCCTTGTTTCCCTTTTGTAACTTTTCGGTCTCATCGAAAGAGCAAATCGGTCCCACCGAGTTTGCCTGACCAACTCTCTGGTTAGCTTATTACCAAACTCGGTCTCACCGAGTTTGTGTAATCGGTCTCACCGAGATTATGTTATGCCCAAACCCTAACCATATCGGTTCTACCGAGTTGCATGTCAGTCCCATTGAAAATCTCTAACGGTCACTAGGTTTACCTTTTCGGTCCGACCGAGTTTGTTGATTCGGTCCGACCGAGATTGGAAAACTGTGTGTAATGGTTGGATTTTGTGTGGACGCTATATATACCCCTCCACCTCCTCTTCATTCGGAGAGAGAGCCATCAAAACACATACACAATTCCAACTCATATGTTCTGAGAGAGAACCACCTACTCATGTGTTGAGACCAAGATATTCCATTCCTACCATATGAATCTTGATCTCTAGCCTTCCCAAGTTGCTTTCCACTCAAATCTTCTTTCCACAAAATCCAAATCCTATGAGAGAGAGTTGAGTGTTGGGGAGACTATCATTTGAAGCACAAGAGCAAGGAGTTCATTACCTACACACCATTTGTTACTTCTTGGAGAGTGGTGTCTCCTAGATTGGCTAGGTGTCACTTGGGAGCCTCCGACAAGATTGTGGAGTTGAACCAAGGAGTTTGTAAGGGCAAGGAGATCGCCTACTTCGTGAAGATCTACCGCTAGTGAGGCAAGTCCTTTGTGGGCGATGGCCATGGTGGTATAGACAAGGTTGCTTCTTCGTGGACCCTTTGTTGGTGGTTGCTTCTTCATGGACCCTTCGTGGGTGGAGCCCTTCGTGGACTCGCGCAACCATTACCCTTTGTGGGTGGAGCCCTCCGTGGACTCGCGCAACCGTTACCCTTTGTGGGTTGAAGTCTCCATCAACGTGGATGTAGGATAGCACCACCTATCCGAACCACGGGAAAAACATCCGTGTCTCCAATTGCGTTTGAATTCTCCAAATCCTTCCCTTTACATTCTTGCAAGTTGCATGCTTTACTTTCCGCTGCCAATATACTCTTTGCATGCTTGCTTGAATTGTGTGATGATTGCTTGACTTGACCTACAATAGCTAAAATCTGCCAAGAACTAAAATTGGGAAAAGGTTAAGTTTTTATTTGGTCAAGTAGTCTAATCACCCCCCCTCTAGACATACTTTCGATCCTACAAGTGGTATCAGAGCCAGGTTTCCATTTGCTTTGATCTCCATAGCTTTTGGTGATCATAGCCTTGGTTTCACAACCTAGGAGAGTATGGCGTCTAGCGAGGGAAATTATCACCGTAGAGGTCCTTACTTTGATGGTACTAATTTTGCTAGTTGGAAGCATAAAATGAAAATGCATATTCTTGGACATAACCCCGCCGTTTGGGCTATTGTGTGTGTTGGTTTGCAAGGTGACTTCTTTGATGGGAAAGAACCAAACCGTGAAGCTACCGCGGATGAGTTGAAGATGTTGCAATACAACGCTCAAGCTTGTGATATTCTCTTCAACGGATTGTGCCCCGAAGAATTCAACAAAATCAGCCGTCTTGAGAATGCAAAGGAAATTTGGGACACTTTGATTGATATGCACGAAGGTACCGACTCCGTCAAGGAATCCAAGTTGGATGTGCTTCAAAGTCAACTTGACAAGTTCAAAATGAAGGATGGTGAAGGTGTCGCTGAAATGTACTCTAGGCTTGCTCTCATCACAAATGAGATTGCCGGCTTAGGAAGTGAAGAGATGACCGATAGATTCATCATCAAGAAGATTCTAAGAGCCTTGGATGGAAAATATGATACCGTGTGCACATTGATCCAAATGACGCCCAATTACAAAGATCTCAAGCCAACAGAGGTGATTGGAAGAATTGTTGCTCATGAGATGTCACTTAAGGATAAAGAGGAACTTCACAACAAATCAAGTGGTGCCTACAAAGCCTCATGTGAAGCCCCTACATCATCAAGTGAGAAACAAAACTTCAATGAAGAATTGAGCTTAATGGTGAAGAACTTCAACAAGTTCTACAAGAGTAGAAGCAAATATAGAAGCTTCAAGTCAAGGTCCTACAATGACAAAAGATCTTCTAGTCGAGAGCGAAACTGCTACAGTTGTGGAAGACCCGGACACTATTCCAATGAGTGTACGGCTCCCTACAAGAGAAGAGAAGATTCTCCAAAAGGAAGAAGCAAAGAATCACCACCAAGAGAGAGAAGGAGTAGAGATGATCGTTATGAACGAAGATACTCACAGAGAAGCAAGGATTCGGAGAGGAAGGAAAAATCATCAAGAAGCTACACAAAATGAAGACATCAAGCTCATGTTGGTGAATGGGTATCTGGCTCCGACTCCGACAGCCACTCCGAGAGAAGTTATCACTCCGACTCCGAAGATACTCAAGATGAAGGTGTTTCCGGTCTAGCACTTGTGTCAACCAACTCCTACGACATATTTGACTCACCAAATGAAGGAATTGGAAGATGCTTCATGGCCAAAGGTCCTAAGGTAACACACCCCGAGTATGTTGACTTCAATAGTGATGAAGATGACTTGTTAGGTGATGATTTGCTTGTTGACAACTCTAGTGATGAATACTATGATGAAACGTCAATTAATCATGCTAATCAAGATAAAACGAATGACAATGATAAGGAGAAGATTGAGGCTCTAACTAAAGAACTAAACACTCTTAAGTTAGCTAATGAAACTATCTTCGAAGATCATCGAGAACTTTTAAGAGCTCATGAGAAATTACGCTTTGAAAAGCTCAATCTTGAGCAAGAGCATGAGTTCTTAAAAGCAATCAATGATGATCTCCACAAGAAAAGTTCTTCTTACATTGCCAAGCGTTTACTCTTATCCACTTACATGCCTCAAGTCAAGTCTAGTAACAAGAACAAGAAAGATTCTTCCTCTAGCAGTAACAATGATCATGCTAAATCCAATATTGTTGCTTCTAGTAGTTCTCTTGATTCCACTAATGATTCTCTTAGCCAAGTTACACTTGAGCAAGAAAATAGCTTATTGAAGGGAATTATAGAGAAAGGAGTGTACAAAAGCCTTGCCGGGAGTAAGCAATTCGAGGAAATTGTGCGCAAGCAAGGAATGCACCGGAAGAATCAAGGTGTTGGTTTTGAACGAAAGTTCAATGCCAATGGAGTTGAGTGGGAAGAAGATCAATACCCCAAGACAAAGTTTGTTCCTCAACAAGAGAAGTATGATACTTCTTTCAAGGGGACACAAGCTCAAGATGATCTTCCACCACAAGACTACAAGCAAAAAGGCAAGGACAAGCTTCAAGAGGAAATTGATGCATTTGAAGAAGCTCCTAAGACCTTAGTCAAGTGGATTCCCAAGACTACTTCAAGTTCTACTTCATCAAGTACGACTACAACTCCAAGGATTCCCATCAAGATGGTGTGGATCCAAAAGAAGAAGAACTAGAGAGTTGTTGAGGGTGACTCCGCCAACATACTTCACTCTTATCATTTTGGCAAGAACAAGTGCAATCAACTTCCACATCTTGCACTAGTTCAAGGAGTCACAAACCCTCTTGTTGGTAAGACAAGGGACAAGGTAACCTAAAAGTTTTCATTGACATCATCTTGTGTGTGCATCACTCTATGTCTATGGATATCCTTGTTTGTTCCTTGTGGGACTAACCCATGTAGGTATTGAAAGTGCAATTCACTCAAATGGATAGCTCCAAGTGATCTACATCAACATTGAGCATCCACATCTTCAACATCTACATGAAGTCATCATCGACAAAACCCGAGGTTAGTTCATCCCTCTAAGGGGGGATATCACATCTAGGGGGAGCTTTACTCTAAGACTTGAGCTAAAGGACGTCTAAAGATGTGAACACAACAATGCTTTATGTAAAAGTGGTAATCCCACTTGAGCTTAAATGATGAGTATGACCTATGATCAAGTGTTCTCACTTGACTCCTAAGTCAATATGCTCATATATAGATGACCTTGTCATCGCAAATTGCTTGATAGATGCTAGAATTGGTTGTGCATGCCTTGTCACATATTTCATTTGCCATCTTATTGTGTGAGCATGCTGGTTGCATATTTTACCCATTCGAGGACATCCACTTGTTGTTTTGATTGTTCGGTTTTATTTCCTTTTGCCAAGTGGATGGAAAAGAATGCCTAAGAACCTCCTCTAGCTATCTATGCTTTTCTCGTCTCAAACTCTATTCATGCTACATCACAAAATTTGATCAAGTTAGATTCGAACCACTCTGTGTGAGGAGCGTTCGGAGTCCCCGATTCGTCATAGACTTAAACTTCCAAAACCTCTTTATGATTCTCGGTCTGACCGATACCCTACTTTCGGTCCTACCGGGATCATTAAGTTGATCTAGCTTTTTGATCTCGGTGCAACCGAGTTGAACCTTTCGGTCACACCGAGTTGCAATAACTATCTACAGTTTTGCATCTCGGTGCCACCGAGTCGTTCCACTCGGTCACACCGACAGGGTCGGGCTATATATAGTCACGGGCAAAATTTGGAAATTTCTCCGAACCCCTTCGCCCGCGCGATAGCCTGCTCTGCCAACATGGTCTCCGGATCGTCTTCTTGCCGCCAGCCGCCTCCAGTCGCTGGTCTCCGTCGCCGTCAACAGGAATTCTGCCCCGCCGTTGCCGCCGTAGCGAGTCTCCGCCGAACTAGGGTATGGACTCGATCTTTGTGCTATTCCCCAATCCGATTCCTAGCACATTGTGATCATATTGATTCTAGCCACGTTTGATAAACTCCTATCCAGTCAATGAACTCGTAGATTAGGTTTGATTCGTAAATTCTAGGTTTAGGTTTGCGCCAAAACCATCTCGGACCCACCGAGTTGAAAAACTCGGTCCCACCAATTTGGCTTATGCCATTGCACAAGTGAGACTCGGTCTGACCGAGAATTACTTATCGGTGTGACCGATTTTGGAACTTTGTGAAACCCTAGCAATCTCGGTGCCACCGAACTGTGACTCGGTCCAACCGAGTTCACTAGTTTAGGTTCCAAAACTGCTTCGGTATCACCGAGTTTGAAAATCGGTAGATCCGAGATGAGTTCAGTGGGAAACTAAAACTAAGTTTTTGAGTCATTCTTTTGCAAAAAATCTCTGCATTTTGTGATGCTCATCTATTCTATCTCATCTATAAACTATTCACAGGGTCAACAGTCAGCTTGTTCATCATGTCAGACCAGAGTGATAGCCAGAACATGTCAGAAGAGAAAGTGCAGATGAGTGAGGGCACTAGTCCCTCAAGCTCTTTAGATGATGGCAGCAGAAGTACTCCTAGCAATCTGCCAAAAGCTGCCACCAGACAAAGGAAGAAGAGAACCTCAGAATCAGAGGATGAGGATTATGTGGCAGAAGAGGAAGCAACTTCCAAGAGAGTTGAGCCAGCTCAAGGCACAAAGCCAGGGATGAAAATCAAAAGGCCAGTAGGCAGGCAGCCTATGTCAAAGGCCAGAGCTTCAACTAAGAAACCCACTCCCATAGAGCCAGTTACTGCTGAAGGCAAGAAAAGGAAGGAAAGGGTCAAGAAGACTATAGCCAGAGTGCTTGGAAAGGCTTCCATCATGGAAGAGGAAGAAGAAGAGGTTGCTGCACCAGCACCTAAGGCACCTAAGCTTATGGGTGATGCTATCAGGACAGGGGCAGCTGCATCTAAGCCCAAAGAAGCACCCAAAGCTGCCTCCAAGCCCAAGTCTGCACCAAAGAGAAATACAAGGAGCATACCTGCTGCTGAGAAGAACAAGGCCCCAGTGCCCGAAGCTGCAGAAGAAGATGATGAAGAGCAAGTACTCAGAAAACTCAAGCCCAAGATCCTAGACCACAATGATGCTCATCCTGTGGCTGAGGACATGAAGCTCAGGAGAGACTCAGGGCTGAGGAAGTGGAGAGAAGCAGATCCATATGCTTCAAGGAGAAGAACTGCTGTGGATTACAGATTTCACACCAAGGAACAGCAGGACTTCTATGAGTCAGTTTTGCTTGACAAGAAGCCAATAGTCTGTGACATGAGATGGGTCGATTGGCAATACATCAAGGACAATGAAGAACACTACCCTGGAGTGTATGACAACTTTAGTGCTTGTGGAGTTGCAGACTTTGTTGGGCAGAAGCTCACAAAGTGGAATGAGGAGCTTATCATGCAATTCTACTCCACAGCATACTTTTATCCAGATGGTAGGATAACTTGGATGTCTGAGGGTACGAGGTACCAATCTACTGTTGCTGAGTGGGCACAGCTCATAAATGCCCCAGAGGAAAATGAAGATGACTTGGATATCTATGCCAAGAAGAAGATGGACCACAACTCTATGTCCAACATGTACAAGGAAATTCCAAATGAAGCACTTGATACTTTCAAATTTGGCTCAGTACACTATCTTCTGTCAGGGCTGCCAACTATTAATTGGATTTTGAGGCACACTCTCTTGCCCAAATCAGGTGATCACAAGATGATCAAAGGCCATGCGATCAACTTGCTACATGTATTTGATGTGCCTCAGAAGTTCAAGGTAATGAGCCTCATGGTAGAGACCATCAAGAGGACTGCAGCAGATCAGAAGAGGAGCTGTGGATATGCCCCTCAAATTCAGGAGGTCATTAACTCCAAGATGGGCACGGGCATATACTTATTGGACAAGGAACACCTTCCCATCCGTCCAGATTTTGAGGACAATCAGGTTGTCATGCATGATAATGAACCATCGTCCGTTCAAGCACAAGCAAAGAAGGAGAAGGCAAGGAAGGAGAAAGCTGCCAAGATGCCAACTCAAGAGGAGGCATCTGAATATTTCTTGAAAACCAAACAAGAGCAGCTTGGTTACCTGATTGCATCCACCCTGCGGATTGAGAAAGGACTAGCCACCCTAACTCAGAACCAGGCAAGCCTAGAGAGAATCATGGAACAAAAGTTCTATGACTTGGATGTCAAGGTGACAGAGATTCAGACTGCAGTGGAGCAGCTCCAAGATGATATGCAGGAGAGGAAAGGGAAGACAACCACTGATGCCTTTGCCAGAGTGCCACGAGGTCCGAGGTCGTCTGCAGCGCCAGTTCCTAACACAAGAGCAACTGCCTCAGCTCCAGCCGTAGCACCAGCCCAACCTGCTCCAGCGTCTACTTCAGCTCCAACTCCAGCGTCTACTTCAGCGTCTATAGAAGCCTTCGTTCTTGGAGTGATCCGGACTCCACCACCACCTGAAGATCAAGCCTGAGCGTCGATCTAGCACTATGCATTTTCTAGGAACTTTTTGGTAACTTGTTGCCAAAGGGGGAGAAAAATGTATAGATCATAGGCTTCGAGAGAGAGAGAGAGTGTTGCTTTTTTCTCTCTTGCTTTATTTGGTGGTTTTTCGAACTTTGTTTGCTTTTGAGTGCTTGAGATACTATGTCATTGCTCGTGAGACATTGATGATCATGTGTTTGATCGTAAGCTACACTTAATGCTTGCTTAATGCTATTATCTTATCTATCTTATGTGATCATTCACTATTCTTGGTGATGAGTGCATGTATTTCATTCTTATCATTTTAAGCGCTCCACCAAGATGTATGTGACATGGAAGAGTAACCCATGACTCTAACTCCTTGTGCATTTGCAGTTCAAAGCACATTTTAAATATGCACAAATTTAGGGGGAGCTCTTACTTGTCACATACTTCTCAAAGCGACGATATATTTCATGCTTATTATCATTTGTCGAAGCTTTGATCTATATGTTGTCATCAATTACCAAAAAGGGGGAGATTGAAAGTGCAACTATCCCTAGGTGGTTTTGGTAATTCATAACAACATATAGCTCATTGAGCTAATGCTATTCCAAGATGATTATTTCAGGAAAGCTCAATGATTGGCATGGCATGGATGGTGAAAGTGGAACCCTCAAAATGCTAAGGACAAAGGATTGGCTCAAGCTCAAAAGCTCAAGACTCTTCATTTTATATTTTAGTGATCCAAGATCACATTGAGTCTTTAGGAAAAGCCAATACTATCAAGGAGGGATGAGGTGTTGCTTAATGAGCCTCTTGCTTCATGTGCTTAGTGATAAGCTCCAAAACCCTCAACTACTTTCCCATATCCACTTATGACCTAAACCCTAAGCCAAACTCGGTCATACTGATTCTTTCTATCCGGCGCCACCGAGTTTCACTTGTCATAAGCGACTGCCAAACCCTAGCAAATCGGTTCTACCGATAGGGATCTTGGTCTCACCGAGATGGGATTGCAAACTCTCTGTTTCCCTTTCGTAACTTTTCAGTCTCACCCAAAGAGCGGATCGGTCCCACCGAGATTGCAATGTAAATTCAGTGTTTCCTTTTTGTAACTTTTTGGTCTAACCGAAAGAGCAAATCGGTCCCACCGAGTTTGCCTGACCAACTCTCTGGTTAACTAATTCCCAAAATCGGTCTCACCGAGTTTGTGTAATCGGTCTCACCGAGATTACGTTATGCCCAAACCCTAACCATATCGGTCCTACCGAGTTGCATGTCAGTCCCATCGAAAATCTCTAACGGTCACTAGGTTAACCTTTTCGGTCCGACCGAGTTTGTTGATTCGGTCCGACCGAGATTGGAAAACTGTGTGTAACGGTTGGATTTTGTGTGGAGGCTATATATACCCCTCCACCTCCTCTTCATTCGGAGAGAGAGCCATCAGAACACATACACAATTCCAACTCATATGTTCTGAGAGAGAACCACCTACTCATGTGTTGAGACCAAGATATTCCATTCCTACCATATGAGTCTTGATCTCTAGCCTTCCCAAGTTGCTTTCCACTCAAATCTTCTTTCCACAAAATCCAAATCCTATGAGAGAGAGTTGAGTGTTGGGGAGACTATCATTTGAAGCACAAGAGCAAGGAGTTCATTACCTACACACCATTTGTTACTTCTTGGAGAGTGGTGTCTCCTAGATTGTCTAGGTGTCACTTGGGAGCCTCCGACAAGATTGTGGAGTTGAACCAAGGAGTTTGTAAGGGCAAGGAGATCGCCTACTTCGTGAAGATCTACCGCTAGTGAGGCAAGTCCTTTGTGGGCGATGGCCATGGTGGGATAGACAAGGTTGCTTCTTCGTGGACCCTTTATGGGTGGTTGCTTCTTCGTGGACCCTTCGTGGGTGGAGCCCTTCGTGGACTCGCGCAGCCGTTACCCTTTGTGGGTGGAGCCCTCCATGGACTCGCGCAACCGTTACACTTTGTGGGTTGAAGTCTCCATCAACGTGGATGTAGGATAGCACCACCTATCCGAAGCACGGGAAAAACATCCGTGTCTCCAATTGCGTTTGAATTCTCCAAATCCTTCCCTTTACATTCTTGCAAGTTGCATGCTTTACTTTCCGCTGCCAATATACTCTTTGCATGCTTGCTTGAATTGTGTGATGATTGCTTGACTTGTCCTACAATAGCTAAAATCTGCCAAGAACTAAAATTGGGAAAAGGTTAAGTTTTTATTTGGTCAAGTAGTCTAATCACCCCCCTCTAGACATACTTTCGATCCTACACGAGGCCATATCTGTTATATGCTAGGCTCGTCAAGTTTAACCTGAGTATTCCGCGTGTGCAACTGTTTTGCACCCGTTGTATTTGAACGTAGAGCCTATCACACCCGATCATCACGTGGTGTCTCAGCACGAAGAACTTTCGCAATGGTGCATACTTAGGGAGAACACTTATATCTTGATAATTTAGTGAGAGATCATCTTATAATGCTACCATCAATCAAAGCAAGATAAGATGCATAAAAGATAAACATCACATGCAACCAATATAAGTGATATGATATGGCCATCATCATCTTGCGCTTGTGATCTCCATCTCCGAAGCACCGTCATGATCACCATCATCACCTGCGCTACACCTTGATCTCCATCGTAGCATCGTTGTCGTCTCACCAACTTATGCTTCTACGACTATCACTACCGCTTAGTGATAAAGTAAAGCATTACAGGGCGATTGCATTGCATACAATAAAGCGACAACCATATGGCTCCTGCCAGTTGCCGATAACTCGGTTACAAAACATGATCATCTCATACAATAAAATATAGCATCATGCCTTGACCATATCACATCACAACATGCCCTGCAAAAACAAGTTAGACGTCCTCTACTTTGTTGTTGCAAGTTTTACGTGGCTGCTACGGGCTGAGCAAGAACCGTTCTTACCTACGCATCAAAACCACAACGACAGTTCGTCAAGTTAGTGTTGTTTTAACCTTCTCAAGGACCAGGCATAGCCACACTCGGTTAAACTAAAGTTGGAGAAATCGACACCCGCCAGCCACCTATGTGCAAAGCATGTCGGTAGAACCAGTCTCGCGTAAGCGTACGTGTAATGTCGGTCCGGGCCGCTTCATCCAACAATACCGACGAACCAAAGGATGACATGCTGGTATGCAATATGACTTGTATCGCCCACAACTCACTTGTGTTCTACTCGTGCATATGACATCTACGCATAAAACCTCACTCGGATGCCACTGTTGGGGAACGTAGTAATTTCAAAAATTTCCTACGCACACACATGATCATGGTGATGCATAGCAACGAGAGGGGAGAGTATGTGTACGTACCCTCGTAGACCGAAAGCAGAAGCGTTATATCAACGCGGTTGATGTAGTCGTACGTCTTCACGATCCGATCGATCCAAGTACCGAAAGCACGGCACCTCCAAGTTCTGCACACGTTCGGCTCGGTGACGTCCTCGCCTTCTCGATCTAGCTAGAGGGTCAAAGTAGTAGATGAGTTCCGGTAGCACGACAGCGTGGTGACGGTGTTGGTGAATAACAATCTCCGCAGGGCTTCGCCTAAGCACTACGAAAACTATGACCGAGGATAAACTAGAGGGGACGGGGTAGCCTACACACGGCTTGGTGTTTCTTGATGTGTCCTGGGTGCTAGCCCTACCCCTCTATTTATATGTTGAGCCTTGGGGTCGAAACTTGGAGTAAAAGCCTCCACAAAGTCGGTTTCACCCGAAAGGCAAGAGTCCTTCTCGGACTCCAGGGCCAGACGCCAGGGTTCCCGGCATCTGGACCCAGATGCCAGGGACCCTGGCGTATGGATCCTGGACTCCGCAAAACTTCCTTTTGCGCTTTCCCAAAAACCTTGTGGGCTTTCCCCTTTGGCCCAAAAAAAGTGTGCTTGTACCCAAAAATTTCGGGAAACATCCGGAACCCCTTCCGGTGAATTCCGGAATCCTTCCAGTGACCAAACACTATTATCCCATATATCAAACTTTATCTCCGGACCATTCCGGAGTTCCTCGTCATGTCCGTGATCTCATCCCGGACTCCGAACAACATTCGGTCACCAACATACATAACTCATATAATAGTATATCGTCAACGAACATTAAGCGTGCGGACCCTACGGGTTCGAGAACTATGTAGACATGACCGAGACACCACTCTGGTCAATAACCAATAGCGGGACCTGAATGCCCATATTGGCTCCTACATATTCTACGAAGATCTTTATCAGTTAGACCGCATAACAACATACGTCGTTCCCTTTGTCATCGGTATGTTACTTGCCCGGGATTCGATCGTCGGTATCTTAATACCTAGTTTAATCTCGTTACCGGCAAGTCTCTTTACTCGTTCTGTAATACATCATCCCACAACTAACTCATTAGTTACAATGCTTGCAAGGCTTATAGTGATTTGCATTACCGAGTGGGCCCAGAGATACCTCTCCGACAATCAAAGTGACAAATCCTAATCTTGAAATACGCTAACCCAACAAGTACCTTCGGAGACACCTGTAGATCACCTTTATAATCACCTAGTTACGTTGTGATGTTTGGTAGAACACAAAGTGTTCCTCCGGTAAAAGGGAGTTGCATAATCTCATAGTCATAGGAACATGTATAAGTCATGAAGAAAGCAATAGCAGAATACTAAACGATCATGTGCTAAGCTAACGGAATGGGTCAAGTCAATCACATCATTCTCCTAATGATGTGATCCCATTAATCAAATGATAACTCATTTCTATGGCTAGGAAACATAACCATCTTTGATTAACGAGCTAGTCTACTAGAGACATAATAGTGACACTCTGTTTGTCTATGTATTCACACATGTATTATGTTTTCGGTTAATACAATTCTAGCATGAATAATAAACATTTATCATGAAATAAGGAAATAAATAATAACTTTATTATTGCCTCTCGGGCATATTTCCTTCATTTACCTCAAGGGTGATGTCAACAATAATAGTTCATGAAAAGTCACATCCAAGTAGCTATATATATCAGGATCTTTCCAACACATTGTGCTTGCCAAAGGATAAAATGTAAAAGGGAAATGTGAAGATCACCATGAATCTTGTATGAAGTATAAGACAAGAATAAAAGATAGGCCCTTCACAGAGGGAAGCAGAGGTTGTCATGTGCTTTTATGGTTGGATGCACGAAATCTTAATGCAAAAGAACGTCACTTTATATTGCCACTTGTGATATGGACCTTTATTATGTAGTCCGTCGCTTTTATTTCTTCCACATCACAAGATCGTATAAAGCTTATTTTCTCCACACTAATAAATCATACATATTTAGAGAGCAATTTTTATTGCTTGCAACAATGACAACTTACTTGAAGGATCTTACTCAATCCATAGGTAGATATGGTGGACTCTCATGGAAAAACCGGGTTTAAGGATATTTGGAAGCACAAGTAGTATCTCTACTTCGTGCAAAGAATTTGGCTAGCATGAGAAGGAAAGGCAAGCTCAACATGTTGGATGATCCATGACAATATAATTTATTTCAGATGTAAGAAAACATAACCCATTACGTTGTCTTCCTTGTCCAACCTCAACTCTTTAGCATGTCATATTTTAATGAGTTCTCACAATCATAAAAGATGTCCAAGATAGTATATTTATATGTGAAAACCTCTCTTTCTTTATTACTTCCTATTAATTTCAACGATGACCAAAACTATGTTTGTCAACTCTCAACAACTTTTATTCATCATACTCTTTATATGTGAAGTCATTACTCTCCATAAGATCCATATGATCTCTTTATTTCTTTTCATTCTTTCTCTTTTATTTTTATTCCCTCAAGATCATAGCAAGATAATCAAGCCCTTGACTCAATACAAATCTTTATTATATATAGCTCACGGACTCGAGTACATAGAAGGATCATAAAACAAAACTCAAAACTAAATCATACTAAAACTTTATTCTACTAGATCAAGATATTATCAAAAGGATCAAACTAAGAAATATGGTAAAGATAAAAGTGTGATGGTGATACGATACCGGGGCACTCCCCCAAGAGTGCCCATACCCATGTGTTTATGTCTCTTTCCTCGGAGGTGGTGATGATGGAGTTGCTGATGATGTAGGCTTGTCGTCCATCTTCCAAGGCATAGGCTCACCATCATAGAAGGATGATCGAGTCTCCATGATCCTCGAATCTGCAGCCAAACTCATCCTCTTGAATCTATATTCATACTCATAGTTTTGGTTTTGCAGGTCATAGATCTGGGCTTGGAGATGTTCAATTTTCTCGTGAAGCTTGAAGATGGTCTCCCCGCTGTTCCTAGCATCTTGCTTGGTGGTGTTGGTGAACTCCGTGATCATTATGTGATTGGTGTCGAGTCCATGTTCCACCATCTCCTGGCACTTGAAAACTTGTTGCTCCATTGCTTTGAGTCTTGTCTCCACGCTTCCGGTCTCGAGGCAGGGGGCGCGTCTCCAGGATCCTCGAATCTGAAGTAGTCCGGGAAGGACACGAGGTGCCCATGAGGCAGGGGGCGCACCCAAGGGGGTAGGGTGCGCCCTCCACCCTCATGGACGCCTCGTCTCCTTCCCAGACTACTTCTTATTTTCCTATTTTCTTAAATATTCCAAAACAGAGAAAAAATGCTATTAGAACTATTTTGGAGTCGGTTTACTTATCGTACCTCATACCTATTCCTTTTCGGTGTCTGAAACGTTTTGGAAAGTGTCCTTTATGTATTCCTTCGGGGTTACAGTTTCAATAACATTAGTTTCAACATTTATAGGATTACCTGAGATATAATGTTTGATTCTTTGACCGTTCACCACCCGCAGATTTGTGCCTTCGAAGTTGTTGATTTTTATGGCACCGGAACGGTAGACCTCCTCGATAACGTTAGGCCCTTCCCATTTAGAAAGGAGTTTGCCTGAAAAAACTCTTAAACGAGAGTTGTATAACAATACATTATCTCCTACATTAAACTCATCTTTTTGTATCCTTTTGTCATGCCATCTTTTAACTTTTTCTTTAAACAGTTTGGCATTCTCATAGGCCTGGGTTCTCCCTTCGTCAAGTGAGCTAATGTCAAAAAGCCTCTTCTCACCAGCAAGTTTGAAATCATAATTGAGCTCTTTAATGGCCCAATATGCCTTATGTTCTAGTTCAAGAGGTAAGTGACATGCTTTTCCATAAACCATTTTATACGGAGACATACCCACAGGATTTTTGTATGTGGTTCTATAGGCCCATAATGCATCATCAAGTTTCTTGGACCAATTCTTTCTAGATCTATTAACAGTCTTTTGCAAAATTAATTTAAGATCTCTATTACTTAGTTCTACTTGACCACTAGACTGTGGATGATATGGAGATGCAATTCTATGATTAACATCATACTTAGCAAGCATTTTACGAAAAGCACCATGAATAAAATGTGAACCACCATCAGTCATTAAATATCTAGGGACTCCAAACCTCGGAAAAATAACTTCTTTGAGCATCTTAATAGAGGTGTTATGATCAGCACTACTAGCTGGAATAGCTTCTACCCACTTAGTAACATAATCAACATCAACTAAAATATGTGTATACCCATTAGAGGAAGGAAACGGTCCCATATAATCAAAGCCCCAAACATCAAATGGTTCAATAACAAGTGAATAATTCATAGGCATTTCTTGACGTCTACAAATGTTACCAATTCTTTGACATTCATCACAAGACAAGACAATCTTACGGGCATCCTTGAAAAGAGTAGGCCAATAAAAACTGGATTGCAGTACCTTATGTGTAGTTCTATCTCTAGCATGGTGTCCTAGATAAGCCTCGGAGTGACACTTGCGTAGAATCTGTTCCTGTTCATGCTCAGGTACACACCGTGTAATAACACCATCTACTCCTTCTTTATAAAGGTCTAGGTCATCCCAAAAGTAATGTCTTAAATCATAGAAGAACTTTTTTTCCTGGTATGTGAAACTAGGTGGTATAAATTTAGCAACTATGTAATTAGCATAATCAGCATACCATGGAGCAGTACGAGAAGCATTTATGATAGCTAATTGTTCATCAGGAAAGCTATCATCAATAAGTAGTGGGTCATCAAGAACATTCTCTAACCTAGACAAGTTGTCTACAACGGGGTTATCAGCTCCCTTTCTATCAATAATATGCAAATCAAATTCTTGTAGCAAGAGAACCCATCTAATAAGTCTAGGTTTAGCATCTTTCTTTTCCATAAGTTATTTAATAGCAGCATGATCAGTGTGAACAGTTACTTTAGAATCAACAATATAAGGTATGAACTTATCACAAGCAAATACAACTATTAAAAATTCTTTTTCAGTAGTAGCATAATTTCTTTGGGCACTATCTAGAGTTTTACTAGCATATTGGATAACATTTAATTTCTTATCAACTCTTTGTCCTAGAATAGCACCTACAGCATAATCACTAGCATCACACAAAATTTCAAATGGTAAATTCCAATCAGGAGGCTGAACAATAGGTGCAAAAATCAAAGCTTTCTTAAGTATTTCAAATGCTTCTACACAATCATCATCAAAGACAAAAAGGAACATCTTTTTGTAAGAGATTAGTCTGAGGCCTAGAAATTTTAGAGAAGTCCTTAATGAACCTCCTATAAAAACGACATGACCAAGGAAACTTCTTATACCTTTAATGTCCTTAGGACACGACATCTTTTCAATAGCATCAACTTTAGCTTTATCAACTTCAATACCTCTTTCAGAAATTTTATGCCCCAAGACAATACCTTCATTAACCATAAAGTGGCACTTCTCCCAATTCAAGACTAGATTAGTTTCTTCACATCTCTGCAAAACTCGGCCAAGGTTGCTTAAGCAATCATCAAAAGAAGCTCCATAAACGGAGAAATCATCCATGAAAACCTCAACAATATTTTCACAAAAGCCAGAGAATATAGCAGAAATACATCTTTGAAAGGTAGCGGGTGCATTACATAAACCAAAAGGCATACGTCTATAAGCAAAGGTACCAAAAGGGCAAGTAAAAGTTGTCTTTTCTTGATCCTCTTTTAACACAGGTATCTGAGAAAACCGGAATAACCATCTAGAAAGAACAAATGTGTATGTTTGGATTATCTTTCTAGCATTTGATCAATAAAAGGTAAAGGGTAATGATCCTTTTTAGTAGCTTTATTTAATTTGCGGAAATTAATTACCATTCTATAACCTGTAACAATTCTTTGTGGGATCAATTCATCTTTATCATTAGGAACAACAGTAATACATCCCTTCTTAGGGAAACAATGGACAGGACTTACCCACTGACTATTGGCAACGGGATAAATTATACCTGCCTCCAGAAGCTTTAGTATTTCTTTTCTTACCACTTCTTTCATCCTAGGATTTAGCTGTCGTTGGTGATCAACAATCGGTTTCACGTCTTTCTCCAATTTTATTTTATGCTGGCATAGAGTGGGACTAATGCCCTTAAGATCATCAAGAGTATATCCAATAGCAGCACGATGCTTCTTTAGAGTTTTCAATAATTTCTTTTCTTCATGCTCTGAAAGATTAACACTAATAATAATAGGGTATATCTCCTTCTCATCAAGATAAGCATATTTAAGAGTATCAGGCAAAGGTTTAAGCTCAAACACGGGATCACCCTTGGGTGGAGGAGGATCCCCTAGAATTTCAACAGGCAAGTTGTGTTTCAAAATAGGTCCATGTTTAAAGAATACTTCATCTATTTCCCTTCTTTCATTCATAAACATATCATTTTCATGGTCGAGCAAATATTGTTCTAAAGGGTCATTAGGAGGCACAACAATAGAAGCAAGACCAATAATTTCATCTTTACTAGGCAATTCTTTATCATGGGGCTGTCTATGAAATTTAGCAAAATTAAACTCATGAGACATACCCCCGAAACCAATAGAAACAATATCCTTTTGTAGTCTATATTAGCATTAACAGTATTCAAGAAGGGTCTACCAAATATAATGGGACAAAAGTCATCTTGTGGGGAACCAAGAACAAGAAAATCAGCAGGATATTTAACTTTCCCACACAAGACTTCAACATCTCTAACAATCCCAACTGGTGAAATAGTGTCTCTATTGGTAAGCTTAATTGTAACATCAATTTCCTCTATATTAGCAGGTGCAATATCATGTACAATTTATTTGTATAAGGAATGAGGTATTGCACTTGCACTAGCACCCATATCACATTAGCCATGATAGCAATGATATCCTATTTTAACAGAAATAACAGGCATGCCTACAATAGGTCTATGTTCATTTTTAGTGTCAGGTCTTGCAATTCTAGCAGCTTCATCACAGAAGTAAATAACATGCCCATCAATATTATCGGCCAAGAGATCTTTAACTATAGAAATACTAGGTTCAACTTTAATTTGCTCAGAGGATGTAGGTGTTCTAGTATTACTCTTACGAACCACAGTTGAAGCTTTAGCATGATCCTTTATTCTAACAGGGAAAGGTGGTTTCTCAATATAAGCAGTAGGAACAACATGATCAACATTATAAGTGATAGTCTTTTCTTCAACTTTAATATGTGCAACAACTTTTACTTCAATGAGAGGATTATATTTAAACCACTTGTCCTTAGGGAGATCAACATGAGTAGCAAAGGATTCACAGAAAGAAGCTACTATCTCTGAGTCAAGTCCATATTTAGTGCTAAATTCATGGAAAGCATCAGTATCCATAAAAGATTTAACACAATCAAACTTAGGTGTTATAGCTGACTCCTTACCTTCATCGAGATCCCAATCTTCAGAGTTGCATTTAATTCTTTTCAATAAATCCCAATTGAATTCATTAGTCTTCATCATAAAAGAGCCAGTTCAAGAAGTATCGAACATGGAGCGATTATTGAGAGAAAGCCGAGCATAAAAATTTTGAATAATAATTTCTCTTGAGAGCTCATGATTGGGGCATGAATATAACATTAACTTAAGCCTCCCCCAAGCTTGAGCGATGCTTTCTCCTTCACGAGGCCAAAAATTATATATATAATTACGATCACGATGAACAAGATGCATAGGATAAAACTTCTGATGAAATTCCAATGTCAATCGGTTGTAGTTCCATGATCCCATATCATCACATAGCCTAAACCATGTCAATGCCTTTCCCTTCGAAGATAAAGGGAATACCTTCTTCTTGATAACATCCTTGGGCATACCTGCAAGCTTAAATAATCCAAAAACTTCATCCACATAGATTAGGTGCAAATCAGGATGTAATGTTCCATCACCTGTGAAAGGATTAGCTAGAAGTTTCTCTATCATACACGAAGGAATTTCAAAGTGAACATTTTCAGTAGGTTGAGGAGCAACTCTTTGCTCTACTGGTTGGGGTGAAGATACCCTGAACAAGCCTCTCAAAGGATTATGTTCCATAGTAACAAGTGACAGTAAATTTCAGCACATTATATATATTTTTCCTTACCAAATTCCACCTACCAAAGGTGCTTCACTCCCCGGCAACAGCGCCAGAAAAGTTTCTTGATGACCCACAAGTATAGGGGATCTATCGTAGTCTTTTCGATAAGTAAGAGTGTTAAACCCAACGAGGAGCAGAAGGAATTGATAAGTAGTTTTCAGTAAGGTATTCTCTGCAAGCACTGAAATTATTGGTAACAATAGTTTTGTGATAAGGTAATTTGTAACGGGTAACAAGTAATAAAAGTAAATAAGGTGCAGCAACATGGCTCAATCCTTTTTGTAGCAAAGGACAAGCCTGGAAAAACTCTTATATAAAGGAAAACGCTCCCGAGGACACATGGGAATTATCGTCAAGCTAGTTTTTATCACGCTCATATGATTCACGTTTGGTACTTTGATAATTTGATATGTGGGTGGACCGATGCTTGGGTACTGTCCTTCCTTGGACACGCATCCCACTTATGATTAACCCCTCTTGCAAGCATGCGCAACTACAAAAGAAGTATTAAGGTAAACCTAACCATAGCATGAAACATATGGATCCAAATCAGCCCCTTACGAAGCAACTCATAAAGTAGGGTTTAAGCTTCTGTCACTCTAGCAACCCATCATCTACTTATTACTTCCCGATGCCTTCCCCTAGGCCCAAACAATGGTGAAGTGTCATGTAGTTGACGTTTACATGATACCACTAGAGGAGAGACAACATACATCTCATCAAAATATCGAACGAATACCAAATTCACGTGACTACTTATAGCAAGACTTCTCCCATGTCCTCAGGAACAAACATAAATACTCACAAATCATATTCATGTTCATAATCAGAGGGGTATTAATATGTATAAAGGATTTGAACATATGATCTTCCACCGAATAAACCAACTAGCATCAACTACAAGGAGTAATCAACACTACTAGCAACCCACAGGTACCAATCTGAGGCTTTGGGACAAAGATTGGATACAAGAGATGAACTTGGATTTGAGATGAGATGGTGCTGGTGAAGATGTTGATGGAGATTGACCCCCTCCCGATGAGAAGATCGATGGTGATTGTCGGCCTCGGATATTACCGAGGACGTGGGCGAGGGAGGCGTGCCATTCAAAGTTTCCTCGGCCTGACGCACGAGGAGATGTACAAGTCATTTTTCGGACCACAAGTAGAGTGTCCGGATATTACCGAGGACGTGGGCCTGAGAAGTAACCGCGCCGCCGAACAAGTAAGAAATCCTCTTGCCGAACACACTGTCTTTTATGAAGTTATTTCTGAGAGTTTGCTTTTTGGCCAGGACTGGCTAACAAAGGCAAAGATGATTCGGTGTTTGGCCCCCCTCCCTAAGGGTTTGGAAAATCCGGTATTGGAAAAGATGCTCAAGGTCGCACCTTGCTCGGAGCCCTCAAAGGAAGATACAGGGGGGGATAATATGGGCGGACGCGGGCCCCCATCACTGCCAGTTCCAACCGAGGGTATGAGCGTCTCCATGAAGGAGGATAACCGGAGGAGGAAAAGGACTGCTTCCGAGGATCCGGAAGCCGAAGCCTCCAAACGGGAGAAGAAGTCTCCCACAGAGGGTCCTGCCTCGGGGGGTGCTTTTGCCACACAAAGTCCGCGGGGGGATCATCCCTCCAACGAGTCGTAAGTGATCCAAAATACTTTAATAGAAGAGGTATGCTATCTTTTTCTGAGAAAATAACCACCGCATATATCTTGCAGTTCGGGCCTTAGCCCCTCTCAGCTAAGCTCGTCTTCGGGGGATCTTCTTCCAGAGATGATGGAGAGCGAAACGCCTCCCCCGAACTCCTCCGCTCAAGAAGCGGGCGACCCCAAAGTGTCGTCATGGAGGGCCTCTCCGAATCCGGTGAGGCCAGAAGATAATCCCGTAGACCCCCGAAGTCCCCAGCGTCCGGCTCCCGAAGAGAGCAAACAAAAGAGTCCGACACCGTCTGGTATGCGGTCAGACGTTCTGAGGGAGCTGGAGGGGCGAGCGGCCATCTCAGAAGAACACCGTACGCTAATGGGTACGGTGATGGAGAGAATTTCGTCCGCCGAAAGCGGATTACATGAAGCCTTTATGAGTCTACTGACAGGCTTTGAGGTATGTGAGATAATATGTGATAGTACTGCACATGTTAGGTGTGCCCTGTGTAGATAGTAGCCCCTGAGACTCTGGTTGTCATCGAGAACGACGGCGAACAGAGGATCATAGTCCCAGGCAATAACCAGACTGCCCCTATGTGCAGGTGGTGGAAGCTTCGGTGGCTAGCCGGACTAGTGAGTTTGCCAAATTAAAACGGCAACTGGATGCGGCAGACACCAACATCGAGCTTGTTAACAAGAGGCTTGACGAGGCATAGGGTAAGTGTTATTATCTAGTGAACGCCACATTGTAAGAGCAGCATGATGCCAGTATCTTTAATATGTTGTCACTGCAGATGGAGCTGCCACTGTGGAAACCTTGCAGGTAGAACTTGCCCGAGCCAAGGAATAAGCGAGGATTAGTAATGCGGCTGCTTTGAAGGCGGCCGAAGAGTTGAAAGTCGAGAAGGCCGCACATTGCGAGAGCCAAGAAAAGATGGCCAAGATGGCCGTAGAATTAAAAGACACTGCCGACCATTGCCGGGTCCTTGAAAAAGAAAACCGAGCGAAGGCAACGGACCTTGAGAAGGCCACGATGGCGGACAAAGACACCCATTCTGCTATGAGAGCGAAGAAGGAGCAGCTGCGGGAAGCCGGGGATATTGCGGCTGGGAAGCCCTTCATGTTACGGAGGAAGTTCGGAGATCCGCGGTATGCCCCTATGGATCGGCTGTGGAGTTCGGCAAATGCGTATATGGATTTGGCGACGAGCGCTGCCGATGCGGCAAAGTACTTCCAAGGTCAAACAGATCATGAAGTGGACAAGCTGTTCTGGTCGCAATTCAACATTCCAGAGCGTCCACTTTCATTGACTGACCAGCTAGCCGAATGGCCCGAACTGAATAGGTTGTCCGAACTCACCATGATGTCTGTTGTGGATCAGCTATGGCCGGAAAAGCCAAAGCCGAACAGCTATTTCAGCTTAGTGCAGCAGTTCCTTGGTGCGGTGCCGCGCATTAATGCGATGAAGAGGTCGGCGTGCATAGAAGGCTCGCGGATGGCCCTTGCCCATGTTAAAGCATACTGGGCGGAGATGGATGCTACCACCGTTGCGGAGCAGGGTTCGGCCATAGGCCGAGTGGCTGCCGAGCACTATTTCGAGGAGGTTTGTCGGATTTCGGGTTCCGGTAGACCCTTGAGGTTGGAACACTGGGGTGCGCACGGAGATTTCGCCTCCTACCTACTTGCACCCCTCCGCCTCGCTAGGATCTAAACTATGGAAAGAGCAACACAAGAGACACAGGGTTTATACTGGTTCAGGCCACCGTTGTGGTGTAATACCCTACTCCAGTGTGTGGTGTGGTGGATTGCTCTGATGATGATGAACAATACAAGGAAGAACAACCTCGCGAGGGTCTGTTCTTGGCTGGGGGGATGAACTGCTAGGAGGAGTTCAGTCACCTTCCTCTCTCTCTCTCTCTCTCTCTCTCTCTCTCCTTCTCAGCTGCCCCCTCTTGCGGGTGGATGATCCTATTTATAGAGGCCCTGGTCCTCTTCCCAAATATCGAGCGGGAAGGGAGCCAACAATGGCGGGCTAATTTTAAGGCGACATCTAGTATCAGTTATCGTGACAAAAGTAGTCTTTGCCTGCGCAAAACTCTGGTGATGACGCCATCTTGGGCTCCACGATGACCTCCGTCTCGTAGTCCTCCTGGTCTCGGTCTCGTTGCACCGAAATGGCAACCTTTGCCCGATGCCTCGGTACTCCGCGGCTGCGCTTGCCCCCTTTGCACCAAAGAGGAAAGGAGAACACTGCGCGTGCTGGCACCCGCCTGGCGCCCTTGGTCGTCATGGCTTGTGTCACGGGCACCTCATGAGGTACCCTGCCTTGGTCTCTCCGCCTCCTCATGAGCTAGCCTGACGAGGCCGTGCCTGAGGATGCTCCGTGTCATCCGCCCCGCGAGGCTTGGCCCCTCGCGAGGGTCTTGGGTTTGTGTTGCTGAAGATGGGCCGCGCTGGGCCCCCTTTTGAGCCATGCCGCAGGCAGGCAAGTCTGGGGACCCCCGTTCCTAGAACGCCGACAGTAGCCCCCGGGCCCAAGGCGCGCCCGGACTTGGCCGTGCAGGGAGGCGGAAGGGCAAGAGCGAAGCACCGCTGGCCCTAACAGCCTACGGCCTTAGGCGCCGCGTGGCGGTTGATTGGACGTGGGCGGCACTGTTCCCTCACGCCCTCCTTAATTTGCGCCATGCTAGGCGGACTCGTAGTCGTACACAGCCGTTCCCCTTTTTGTTGCTCAAGCGCCCTCTGTCCTTCCTCCACTCGAACTCTGGTTTCTGTTTTCAACTCAATCTTGAACCTTCCCCCCCTTCCCATCGCCATGGCTCCGACGAAGAAGGGAAGAGGGAAGAAACCCGTATCTCCGCCTTGCCCGCTGCCGTTGGCGGCCCCCGCCGAGGGCTTGGGCAAGGTCAGCTTGGCTCTGGCCACCATCTTCAATGAATGCAGGAGGACGACGGCCTAGCCCGCGTCCCACTTCTCCATCGACAGGATAGCCACCGAGGTCCCGTATTTTGCCGACGCCCTGTGGGCGGGCCTGGTTCCTCCCTTTTCTGATTTCTTCAATGTCGTGCTTTCCCACTATCAAATCCACATGATGCATCTGGGTCCTGAATCCATCACTCTCCTTTCGGTCTTCGCCTTTGTTTGCGAGGCTATGATGGGCATCCTTCCTTCGGTCGCCTTGCTGCGCCACTTCTTCTCGCTGCGCCTTGTTGACCCTACCCAATGCTAGGCGTGTGTGAGCTTCGTTTCCGCGTCTAAGACGGCGGCCTCTGGGATTGACTTCAAGCTCCCTCCGCCCGCGGCTGGGTTCTACGAGCAGTGGCTATATGTGGATGCTGGCGTGCCCAGCCCCCGCTATCAGAGCCAACTTCGCCTGCTGTCCCCAATTCGGGCTGGGGCCAGGAGACGCTTGAGAGCCCCCGGCTCGTCTTCGTCTGGCACCACTTCGCGTTCTTGAGGTCGCTTGGAGCGACAGCGCCCAAGGTGGCGAAGGAGTTCCTGCTACACCGCGTTGCTCCTCTCCAGCGCCACTCCCGCCGGATGTGGGCCTTCAGCGAGCGCGATGATCGTATGAGGCTCCAGGAAGAGGACCTGACGCCTGAAGTGCTGAGGACGACGCTCTTGACCCTGACGGGGGACCCCAACCCTGGCAGCATCCTGCAGGGAGGGGCCTTGCTGTACCTCTGCCAGAGCAGGGGCGATTTTGTGAGGCAGATGCCTATCTTCGATGAGTGGGGGCCGCGCCTCGCCGGCCTCCAGGGGCCTCGCGAGAACCCAGTGGTGGTGACTGCCCTTCCAGTCGGCCAAGGCGACTCTTCCTTAAGTGGCGGAGTAGGGAGGCACGAGGTGCCAGAGGCCGAGGGGGCTCCCGGCAGGGTGACAGCGCCGGGCGATGCTCATGAGGAAGCAGTTATCGGGGCCCGTGCCACTGAGGCTGAGGGCGACAAGCAGCTGCCCTCTGCGCCTACGACCGAGGCTACTAAGGCTCTGGCGGCTGCTCTTGGCGGCGCACATCAGGCAGGCGCCCCTGACGCAGATTGCCTTGACGCTCCATCTTCGTCGCAGGTTGATCCCTGCGCTCGACTCTTAGGCCGCTTCCGTGTGGACTTTGAGGCCCTCCAGAAGAGAAGGGAGGCCCTGGGCGACGATTACCCTTGTCGCTTGCTGAAGCGTAGGAAGTACTTCGCCACTGATCAGTAAGCCTTCTCCTTTCCCAGCTCCCGATCCTTCTGTTGCTCTTACTGACCCTTGCTCCGCAGGCCCCTTCCAGCCGAGCTTGCGGAGACAGCTGAGGAGCCATCCCCCTTGGCTTCGCCCCCTCCACCGTCCTCAAGCGCTCCAAGCAGTGGAGCCCTTGTGGTGAGGGAGATCAACGAGGCGAACCGTCCCGAGGCGTGTCATGGCCCCGCGCACCTCACGATCCTTCGCGGGCCTTCTCGTGGCATAGCCAGCCTGCCGTGGGCTTCTCGCCTGGTCATGGACTGCGATTGGCTGAGGCGCTTCCTGCGCTCTTCACCTGGGGACGGGCTGGCCCCAGGCCGGGCTTCTGACGCGGCGTGCCCGACCGTCGCGAGGGTGCCAGCCCCCAGCCCCCAGCCCGGAGGGGGAGTGCTGACTCGCGGCCCCCGGCGCTTGCTTGGGGCAGATGATGGTGTGGAAGACGTGCTCGAGCGCGCTCGGGAGCGTTGCACTCTCCGCCAAGGATTCCTTCGAAGGGCGGCTGACGTGTTAAGCCTGCTTGGAGAGGAGCTTGCCAATGAAGACGCGCGCCTTGAGGCTGAGGGCCTGCGCCTGGCTGCACAGAGGCGCGAGCTGGAGGGCGCCATTGCCCTTGCGCGCCGTCAGCGTGATCTTGACAACGCAGAGGCCAAGGCGTCGCTGGTGGCCTCTCGGGAGGCCCGATCTTGGGCCGCTGAGGAGGCTCGGGAAGCTGACCGGCGGCGGAGGAGCGGGCTCAGGAGCTCCTGGCCTAGTGCCACTCGCTGGAGGAGTAGGTGGAGCTGCAAGAGGTAGCCCTCGCGTCGATGAAGGTGGCCTCCGGCGACTCAGCAGAGCTCCAGAAGCGTGAGGAGGCGCTGACGATGGAAGCTACCGAACATACCCGTGAGTATGAGCGTCTGGAGATGAGGGAACGCTTGGTGACGCAGGCGGAGGATGATGTTGCTGCACAGGAAGCCCTCGTCCTGGAGGAGGTCGGACGTCGAGTGGCGATGGCGCATTTGAACCTCGAGCACGAGTTTGAAGAGAAGCTGGGGTTGATCCGGGCCGAAGCTGAAGGCAGGATTGCTGCCTTGAGGGCCAAGTTGGAGGAGGCGACGCGGCGGGCCGACGCTTTCCGGGCCGCTCTTGAGGTGGCGCAAGGTGAGTTAACCGCCTCCCAGGCTGATGTGCTCCTTCTCCGCCAGCGGGTGGAGGAGGCTGAGGTCGTCGCGGGCCAGAACGCGGGCGAGATACGTCAGCGGCGGATCCTGGAGCACGAGCACAGCCCCATGCTCTCCGCGCTCCGGGAGAGAGCCAACACAGCCTTGGGCAACATCTGCGAGGCGGCTGTTGGTGAGCCGCACACAGTCAACTATGCTGGCAATCTTCAGTTCTTCACTGACGCGGTGACGCAGCTGGAGGCGCGGTCGGTTAGGGCTGACAGGTTGGTGGAGGAGAGGAGCCGCGCCCTGCTTGGGCGCGCCTTTTCTCGCGTCTTCAGCCATCTCCGGAACATGGATCCCCACTTTGAATTTGACGCTGCCATCGCCCCAGTCCCCCAGGCCGTCCGAGGCGATCTGGCGCACTGGGTGGAAGACAATGTGGATGCTCTTATCAGGGCCTTCGCTTCAGACAACGACGACGTGATCGTGGCGGCTGACGAGGGCGGCATGGTGGACGGCCCTGACGCCGCTGGCGGCGACGCGGACAGCGATGGCGAGTTCAGCGACGCCAGCAACGGTGCGGGTGGTGCTCCTGAGAACGCATTGGGGGATTCATCCGACTGATTGTGCATCGCTCCTACTCCCTTACCCTGCATGAATAGAACTCAGGTTTTGGCCTGACCGTAGTGAGAGCATTTTGGAGGGGGAGCCCCTTATGTAAAACTTGTGTTCATCGTATTAGTCGACGCTACATCGCCCATGCGCCCGCGCCAAGTGGTTGGCCCAAGCGACGCGCTGGTCGGCTAGTTTACCTTTGTCCCATGCTAGCTCTGAGGCAGCCCGAGGGAGGTTGTGGTGTCTCGAGTGTTCCCTGATTGGGTTCGTAGGATCTGCAGTAAAACACCCTCCTGAGAGGTCACGTCGGCGGCAGTCTGGGCTGCGCGCAAGCTAGGCCTGACCCGGCTCGCGAGGGGCTCATGAGGGGAGGCAGCTGAGGCGAAGTGGTAACCAAAACACGAGAAATTGCTCGAACGAGACTAAGCACCCCTTCCCCGAACACACGCAAATCTCAAATTCGAATCCAACTTGAATCCAGCAGGGGAAAGCGACAACCAAAGGTAAGAGCAACGAAAGCAAACAAAAGGCCGCGTACGGCACCTAGTCTAGTCTTGGACGTCTTCTCACCAGCGCGGAGCTAAGTGCTGCCACTGGGCATGAGAGGGAGCCCCAGGGCCTGAGGCCGGCACCCCTGAGACTCCGGGGCGTGTACAGCCCCACTCATTATTACCTGAGAGTGTCACGGGGCGGCGAGCTTCACAGGCACTGGGCCTTCTTCACAGGTACTGGCCTTGCTTCATATCGCCAGATGAGGGCCCCACCTTGCGCCACACTCTAGTGCCATCAACGACGACCGGAAACCAGGACGCCGCCGATGGGGTAGAGCGGTCGCCAGCTGTCACATCCCTAGTTCTGGTCCTGCTCCAAAAAGTGTTCGAGAGTACCTATCAGTGGAGCAGTGCCCCCCTGTTGATCTACCAGGCAAGCAAACCCCCCCTTGTTCATTCTGATACAATACTACTCTCTCGCTCCTGCTCTCATTATTGCATTAGGACAACAACGATTCAACTGCTACTTTATGCTGCGGTATTTGAACCCATTCCTCTGCATGACCTGTCATTGCCACAGTAAATAGTTAAAACCCACTAGCATGTGCAGGACTTGATTGAGCCATGTTGTGTTCTTGCCATGCCATGCCTGCTATTGCTTAGAGTTGTGTCAGGTCTGATTCATCGGGAATGAATTGGAGTGGTACGATATGTTCTAGTGCTGAGAGTTAAGCGTGTGAACACGATTTGGTAAAGGTAGCGGTGAGAGGCCATGTAGGAGTACATGGTGGGTTGTCTCACTGGAACCATCCTTAAGCACTGAGTTCCGTGTATGTTGTCCAATGACTAGCTACTACCACACATTGGAATGCTTAAGTGCCCCTCTCGACTTATTAGCCAACTTAATCTCTGTCCAGGAGTCGCAAATAGTTTCTGGTGTTTGTAGGTAGTGTTAGTAGTCTACCAAGTGGCACCCGGCCAGGTGGGCTTGGGACAGACTAGGCACACATGATCTAGAGCTTGCAGCCGTAGTCTATGCACTTAAGACATGGCGACATTACCTTCTCGGTAAACGTTGCGAGATTTCCACCGACCACCAGAGCCTCAAGTATATCTTCACCCAACCAGATTTGAACCTTAGGCAAAGACGTTGGTTGGAGTTGATCTCAGATTACGACTTAGGGATTACCTACACCCCAGGCAAGGGGAATGTCATGGCTGATGCGCTAAGTCGTAAGTCCTATTGCAACAATCTCATGTTGCAACAGGGCCAACCATTTCTCCATGAGGAATTATCTAAGCTTAACCTTCACATTGCTCCTCATGGATTCCTTTCTACCTTGGTGGCGAAACCTACCCTTGAGGATCAGATCATTACTGATCAGAAGTTTGATAGGGGTGTTATCCGCATCAAGAGAAACATTAAGAAGGGAGTTGGTGGTTGTTTCTCTATGGATGATCGAGGTGTTGTTTTCTTTGAGAATCGCTTGGTGATTCCCAAGAATCAACATATGCAACAACTGATTCTTAAGGAGGCACATGAATCCCCTCTCACGATTCATCCCGGTACTACTAAGATGTATCAGGACCTACGCCAGAGGTTCTGGTGGACTAGGATGAAGAGAGAAATTGCTCAGTTCATTGCTAACTGTGATGTTTGTCGTCGTGTTAAGGCAGAGCATCAAAGGCCTGCTGGCACCCTTCAATCTTTAGCTATTCCTGAGTGGAAATGGGATAAAGTTGGTATGGACTTCATCACCGGCTTTCCCAGGACCAAGAGAGGGAATAATGCTATCTTCGTAGTCATTGATCGTCTTTCCAAAGTGGCTCACTTCCTACCCGTTCGAGAGAGTATCACTGCTAGTCAGCTCGCTGACTTATATATTTCTCGAATAGTATCACTTCATGGTGTTCCACTAGAGATCAATTCAGACCGTGGTAGTCTTTTCACCTCTCATTTCTGGGAGAGTTTCCAAACTGCCATGGGCACCCATCTTTCCTTCAGTACCGCTTTCCACCCTCAATCAAGTGGTCAGGTGGAAAGGGTCAACCAAATTCTCGAAGACATGCTTAGAGCTTGTGTTATCTCATTCGGTATGGATTGGGAGAAGTGTCTTCCCTTCGCCGAGTTTGCTTATAACAATAGCTACCAATCCAGCCTCAAGAAAGCTCCTTTTGAGGTTCTGTATGGACGAAGATGTCGAACACCTTTGAACTGGTCAGAAACCGGTGAAACACAATTCTTTGGACCGGATATGATCCAGGAGGCAGAAGAGCAAGTTCGCATCATTCGTGAGAACTTGAAAACAGCCCAATCTCGTCAAAAGAGCCAGTATGACCGTCGTCATAAGGAAGTGGCTTATGAAATTGGCGACAAAGCTTACCTTCGGGTTACCCCTCTGAAGGGTACCCATCGATTCGGTATCAAGGGCAAGTTGGCTCCTCGTTACATTGGTCCCTTTCTCATTCTCGCTAAACGAGGAGAGGTTGCCTACCAGTTGGAACTACCACTACATCTTTCTCGAGTTCATGATGTCTTCCACGTCTCTCAACTCAGGCGTTGCTTCTCGGATTCCATCCGCGGAGTGGACCATGAAACGCTTGATCTCCAAGATAACCTCACTTATCGAGAGTACCCTGTTTGCATCCTTGATCAAGCAGAGCGTGTCACCCGACGTCATAACATCAAGTTTCTCAAGGTTCAGTGGTCTCATCATTCCGAGAGAGAAGCTACTTGGGAGCGTGAAGATCGTCTTCGACTTGAGTACCCCGCTTTCTTCCTGCCGACTCCTGAATCTCGGGACGAGATTCTTTCGAGTGGGGGCGAGTTGTCACACCCCTAGTTCTGGTCCTGCTCCGGAAAGTGTTTGAGAGTACCTATCAGTGGAGCAGTGCCCCCCTATTGATCTACCAGGCAAGCAAACCCCCCCTTGTTCATTCCGATACAATCCTACTCTCTCGCTCCTGCTCTCATTATTGCATTAGGACAACAATGATTCAACTGCTACTTTATGCTGCGGTAGTTGAACCCATTCCTCTGCATGACCTGTCATTGCCACAGTAAATAGTTAAAACCCACTAGCATGTGTAGGAGTTGATTGAGCCATGTTGTGTTCTTGCCATGCCATGCCTGCTATTGCTTAGAGTTGTGTCAGGTCTGATTCATCGGGAATGAATTGGAGTGGTACGATATGTTCTGGTGCTGAGAGTTAAGCATGTGAGCACAATTTGGTAAAGGTAGCGGTGAGAGGCCATGTAGGAGTACATGGTGGGTTGTCTCACTGGAACCGTCCTTAAGCACTGAGTTCCGTGTATGTTGTCCAATGACTAGCTACTACCACACATTGGAATGCTTAAGTGCCCCTCTCAACTTATTAGCCAACTTGATCTCTATCCAGGAGTCGCAAATAGTTTCTGGTGTTTGTAGGTAGTGTTAGTAGTATACCAAGTGGCACCCGACCAGGTGGGCTTGGGACAGACTAGGCACAAGTGGCACGATGTACCAAGCGCAGATCCATCCGGTGAGGTGGGCTTTGGAACCCTGCACATATCGTTTGGGGCCGTGAGCGACACCCCGGCCGGATCTCCTTGCGGATGGAACTCGAATAGGCGATAAACCTGGACTAGAGTCTTGTGTGGTTAGTCAGGTCGTGGCTGACACCCTCGCTAGGCTTTCGCTTGAAGGTTGCCGAGGTACATGACGTGTACATGGTGATAAGTGGTGAGAGCATGTGTGAAGAAGTACACCCTTGCAGGGTTATCATGATCTATCCGAATAGCCGTGTCCTTGGTTACGGACTTCTTGGATGCTTACGTGGTACATAGACAACTTAAAGTGGATACTCTAAAATGCTCAAGACAAGTGTGAGTGCTATGGATGGCCTTCTTGTCAGGAGACGAGGATGAATCCATAGTAGTGTATTGATGTGGTGCTTAGTGGACTCGTGTGCGCTGCCTCATCTCAAAGAAGTTTCTCGTTGTCGTAGAATAGGATAGCCACTGAGTCAAAGATGGCTTGCTGCAACTAAACCCACTTCACCTTCTTGATACAAATGCATGTATGATAGGATCTGATGTAAGTCTTGCTGAGTACCTTTGTACTCATGTTTGCTTTATTTATGTTTTGCAGATGAGACATCTGTCTCACTAGTAGTACCACTTGGACTTCGACGAGTAGCTTGTACCTCAGCTACGATCTTGGTCCCTTGGGAGGGACTTGTGGATAGTCAGGCTCCTCGGCCTTTTTCTTTCGTAGTTGTCTGTACTCAGACATGTACTGCTTCCGTTGCTTGTATGCTCTGAATGATGGGTCATGTGACCCCTGTTTGTATTTAATGCTATGTGGCTCTTCTGAGCCTTTATCTATATGAGTCTGCGTTATGTTGTGATGCCATGTTGTATAGCACATACTTGCATGTTATGCGTACGTGTGACGTGTACTGCTATGTGTGGGATCCGACAATCTAGTTGTTTATCCTTGGCAACCTCTCTTATGGGGAAATGTAGTTTAGTGCTTCCTTGAGCCATAGTAGTCCTGCTAGCCCAGCACTACTGCTCAGAACACTTGACTGGCCGGCATGTGTTCCACTTCGTTCCTATGTCTGTCCCTTCGGGGAAATTTCACGCGATGACTTCCGGAGTCCTGCCTAGCCTGCTACAGCCCGGTTTCCCCGGAGTCCTGTTAGCCCAGTGCTACAGCCCGGATTCATATGCTGTTGACCGACATGCTCGATGTGATTCATGTATGCCTGTCCCCATAGGTTAGCACCACTTTGGGTTCACGACTAGCCATGTCAGCCCGGGTTCTCTGTCATATGGATGCTAGTGATACTATCATATACGTGAGCCAAAAGGCGCAAACAGTCCCGGGCCATGGGAAGGCGACACCTGTGGGAATACCGTGCGTGAGGCCGCAAAGTGATATGAGGTGTTACAGGCTAGATCGGTGTGACTTAGAATCAGGGTCCCGACACCAGCAGTTCCCCCGACGACCACGGGTCCTCCACCGGGGGTAGGCCCTGAGGCACCTCCCCAGCAAAGGGCCTACCTCCTGAGAACACCTTGCTCCGAACGCCGTGGTGGTGATGTCGGATCCCGGCCCCTCTCCTGCAGCCCCCTGCGCCCTCCTCCCGAGGGGCAGGAGACTATGGGAGCGGGGCAGCTGCTCGCTGTGGCGACCTGCACCTCCTGTGATCCATGGTTAGCGTATGCCTGCTCCTGAAGAATTAGCAGTACCCGATAATCGTTGCCCCCAGCATGGCCAGTGGGACCGTCCCGAGGCTCCTGAAAAGGCTCAGCTTCTGGCGCCTCGTCCCCCCAGCTTGGGCTGAGGAGCGAGCCTTGTTCGCTCTCATGTGGGTGTCCTTGGTCCATCATGAGGGGCACGTATTCCTCCGGTGTCGTCATCCCGAATGCCACGCCGTAATGCTCTGCATGCCACGTGGTCCTGCCTGACGCGCCCACCGTGGGGTGGCAGCGCGGCTGTCCACTAGGGCCGCGGGTCACGTCGAGTCCTTCTTCTTCGTGGACCGGGAGCGGGGGCAGCGCTGCCGCCGGTCCGGTGCTGACAGCTTCGCTGGCGTTGGAGTAGCCTTGGAGCCCGCGGGCACGTGCGGAGCCCTCGCGCGGGCCGCCCTGGGCTTGAGATGGGAGCTGGGTGTAGAAGGGGTGAGCCCCCAAGGCGGCGAAGCCCAAGAGCTCTGCCACTCTCTCCAGCAGCACGTCGCGGCCGCCCTCCAGCAGCCTGCACTGCAGCAGCTCTCGGGCCACTGTGAGCGCGGCCCTCGAGTTCGCCTGCTCCCTGCGGGTGTACGGCGTTGTGGTCGCGGCGTGATTGGAGGCCCTTGCTGCTGACCGCGCCTGCCGTGGTGTGAGAGCTGTCGAAGCCTGTCCGCGTCGCCTGCGGCCCGTAGCGCCCGCGGACCACGAGCTGCCTGGGGCACGGGGTCGCCCGAGGCAAGCGGCTCTGCGCGGGCGGGCCACGCCGCCCACGGATCTGGGTTGCCCTCCTGGTCGCCGGACATGGTGATGACGACGCGACGGGGTGCGAAGCGGTAGAAGGTGGATTCCGGTGCACCCCTACCTGGCGCGCCAAATGTCGGATTTCGGGTTCCGGCAGACCCTTGAGGTTCGAACACTGGGGTGCGCACGGAGATTTTGCCTCCTACCTACCTCCACCCCTCCTCCTCGCTAGGATCTAAACTATGGAAAGAGCAACACAAGAGACACAGGGTTTATACTGGTTCGGGCCACCGTTGTGGTGTAATACCCTACTCCAGTGTGTGGTGTGGTGGATTGCCTCTTGGGCTGATGATGATGAACAATACAAGGAAGAACAGCCTCGCGAGGGTCTGTTCTTGGCTGGGGGGATGAACTGCTGGGAGGAGTTTAGTCACCTTCCCCTCTCTCTCTCTCTCTCTCTCTCTCTCTCTCTCTCTCTCCTTCTTAGCTGCCCCCTCTTGCGGGTGGATGATCCTATTTATAGAGGCCCTGGTCCTCTTCCCAAATATCGAGCGGGAAGGGAGCCAACAATGGCGGGCTAATTTGAAGGCGACATCTAGTATCAGTTATCCTGACAAAAGTAGTCTTTGCCTACGCAAAGCTCTGGTGATGACGCCATCTTGGGCTCCACGATGACCTCCATCTCATAGTCCTCCTGGTATCGGTCTCGTTGCACCGAAATGGCAACCTTTGCCTGATGCCTCGGTACTCCGCGGCTGCGCTTTCCCCCTTTGCACCAAAGAGGAAAGGAGAACACTGCGCGTGCTGGCACCCGCCTGGCGCCCTTGGTCGTCATGGCTTGCATCACGGGCACCTCGTGAGGTACCCTGCCTTGGTCTCTCCGCCTCCTCATGGGCCAGCCTGACGAGGCCGTGCCTGAGGATGCTCCGCGTCGTCCGCCCTGCGAGGCTTGGCCCCTCGTGAGGGTCTTGGGTTTGTGTTGCTGAAGATGGGCCGCGCTGGGCCCCCTTTTGAGCCATGCCGCAGGCCGCAGGCAGGCAAGTCTGGGGACCCCCATTCCCAGAATGCCGACAAGGTTCTCGAGGGTGCTCGTTTGATAGAGGCCTAGTGCTCGAAGAATATTATGTTTGAGTGATATGTATTCTCATTGTAAGCACAATGCTTTTGTGAAATTTTATAAGGCTATGTTTATACTTTTGCCTGAAAGTAGTATGATGCCTCCTGTGCGGCCGTTTATGTATACATGTGTATAACCTGAAAGATTGCAGCTGTCGGCTTCAACCCCCAGACATATAATGCGGGGGTGCTCATGAAAAACGCGTGTTCACACTTAACCCAATGTCTTGGTCCTATTAAGGAGGTGATAGCGTAGCGAACGAGGCAACCAGACTATAATGCTTTAACACTTTCACTTAGCCATAGGAGTATGACAGTGGGGCTACTAGATAGCCCCTGGTGGTTCCGCACTCTCCCGATCTCGGGGTGCGTACATGCCTGGCTGAAAAACGGCCCTTCGTTAACGCGGAGGAATTCTAACATTCCGATAGGTCATCGAGTGGTTGACCAGTCTCACGCTATATCATGACAGTTAGTTTTCGGCTTTCTCTAGTGAGGTGCTCGTCCGGATGAACCAGGGCACAATCGCAGTAGTTCTCCTGGTGCTGGCTTAGCCGATAGAGCAAAATGTAAGGCACCAAAACGTAGGAGCCAGGCAAACCCAACATTTGACCAAAGACAATGATTCGGAGCTGATGCATATAAGGCCAAACTCGCGACGCCAAACACTCCCTAAGGTATTCGTTCTTTATGGTATAAACCGGGCCTAAATAGTGCCCTTTGTAAGAAGCCCCTTGTGTCCAGGTACGTGCATTGTTCTGACGTGGCCACATGCCAAGACGCCAGCATCCTTCTCAATTGTGCTGAGAATTCGGTGGATGTGTATCAACAAGAGACAGTAAAAAAGGTTTACGCAGGGTCTTAATCTAAAAAGAATCATTGGAACGGGTCCCTGCTGCACGTCTCCGCTTGTGTCTCCATTGTGCCGTATCCTGGACGGGTGTAGCACGATGGTTATCTGTAAAAGAGAGGATTTTAGGTGAAAAAGTTGTCGTGCAGAGAGATAGTTTTTAAAGAAACCATGTATAATTCAAGATGAGTAAAAATTGCCGCTTGTCTGCGTGCGTTAAGCCCCTTGTAATTATAATAGGGGTGTGACCGGTATGCATTACATATAGCTGTGTCGGACTCGTCTAACCGTGTCTGTGGTCTTGACAACCTGTTAAATGCTTTAGTTGGTGAGGCCATTTTTAGTGTGCGGCTGCCAAGGCAGCCGCACTCTCTTCGGCACGCAAAGATCGCTTAATACTTCCATTCATTGTAATGATGCCATGTGGGCCGGGCATCTTGAGTGTGAGGGAAGCGTAGTGCGGTATTGCATTAAAGCGGGTGAAAGCTTCGCGTCCGAGTAGTGCTTGATAGCCACTTTGGAACAGAGCGATGTGGAAGGTTAAATGTTCGCTATGGAAGTTATCGGGGAAGTCGAATATAACCTTTAGTAGTAGGGAGCCCGTGCAATGAGCCCCTATGCCTGGCAAATTTTCGTTGGGTCTATCCCCATTTCGCGGATTGTATCCTGGTATATCAGGTTTAGACTGCTGCCACCATCCATCAGGACTCGTGTGAAGTGGTATCCGTCAATTATTGGGTCTAATACCAGGGCAGCCCATCCTGCACACCGGATACTTGCTGAGTAATCACGATGGTCGAAAGTGATCGGTTGAGACGACCAGTGGCAGGACTCTGTGGTGATAGGCCCTTTGGGATATTTTTCTAGGAGTGCCGTTTTGTTTCTTCCCTTGATCACGTGTAACACGTCTACTGTTTTGACTTCTGGTGGAAATTTCTTTTGTTTCCCAGTGTCTTGCTTGAGAGGCTCATCCTCGTCTTCGCTTGGTGTATCCTCCCCCTTGTGTACGGCATTGAGCTTGCCGGACTGCTTGAAGACCCAACATTCTCTGTGGGTATGATTAGTGGGTTTACCAGGGGTGCTATGGATCTGACATATTTGGTACAAAATTTTGTTTAGGCTGGACAGTTCGTCTCTGGCGCCTTTAGAGGGCGGCTTTTGCTGACCTGGCCGAGAGCTTTTGAATCCGGCATTTACTGCCGTGCTCTTCGTGTTGTCTTCTTTATTCCGGCGTTTGTTATTGCTGTTGCGCCGTGATTTCCCATTTCCATCTCTAACTTCAGATGTACTAGGGTCGCTGGTGCTGCATCTGGCTAGCCAGCTATCCTCACCCGCGCAAAAGAGGGTCATGAGGCTTCTTAATGTTGCCATTGTTCTCGGCTTTTCTTGGCCGAGGTGTCTGGCAAGCCATTCGTCGCGGACGCTATGCTTAAAAGCTGCCAAGGCTTCGGCAGCTGGACAGTCGACAATTTGGTTCTTTTTAGTAAGAAACATGTTCCAAAGCTTTCGGGCTGACTCTCCGGGTTGTTGAGTTATATGACTCAAATCATCCGCGTCCGGAGGTCGGACATAAGTCCCTTGAAAATTTGCCCGAAAGGCGTCTTCGAGCTCTTCCCAACTTCCAATGGAGCTTTCGGGGAGGCTCTTAAGCCAGTGCCCAACTGGCCCTTTGAGTTTGAGGGGTAAATACTTAATGGCGTGGAGATCATCTCCCTGAGCCATGTGGATATGGAGGATATAGTCCTCAATCCAGACCCCGGGGTTTGTTATTCCATCATATGCCTCTATGTTTACGGGTTTGAATCCCTCTCAAAATTCATGTTCCATCACCTCATCGGTGAAACATAGGGGGTGTGCGGCACCCCTATATTTGGGTGTATCGGGTTGTTCGGATGTTTGTTGTGTTGCATCGTATGCTGGAGCACGCTTGCGTGGTCCATAGATGGATCTGGTTTCGCCCTCCTTTTGATGCGAGCCTTGCATAGACCGCGTATTGGCTTATGTGCGACGTTGCTTGCCGCTTTATGTTGGCCGTGAGGTCGTCTATCCGGCCAGATGGCTATTTTAATTTTTAGTTGTGGGGGGTCTGAGGCCTCCTCATCGAATTCAGGTAGCAATTTCCGCTTTGGGTATCTCTTGGTGGGGCGATTGCCGCCGTACTTCGCTGCTGTGTTGAGTACTTTACTCCCTCTGATTTGGAGTGTGTCCTGCGCAGCCTTGAGCCTTTGCTTCTGCTTTTTCAGGCTCCTCGCGGTGGCAACAAGCCTTTGGCGGGCATTCTGCTGCTCCGGGTGCTTGTCCGGCATTATGTCGTCCGGACTATCATCTTTGACAGAATTGGTTTGTTCGGTTTGATTCTCCGTATTGCCGTGGTCCGGCGGTGGTTCGCCCTACTCCAGCGCTGGGTCTATATGATAGTTATTTCTGCCGAGGCGAGATTTGGGGCGGCGCTTGCGCCGCCGCTTTGACTGCTTCTCGAGGGAGCAAGCCTTCGTTGCGTCCTTCCGTTCCTCGTCGTCGTCTTCTTTTGGTGTGTCCACCATGTATACGTCATATGATGAGGTGGAGGTCCAGCGCCCTGTGGGCGGTGGTTCCTCTTAGCCTCCGGCATCGTCGTCCATACTGTCTATGTATTCAGAGTCGAAGTCGAGCATGTCGGTTGAGTCATCGACAGTGGCTATTAAGTGGGTGGTGGGTGGGCATCGAATTTCTTCGTCGTCCGCATCCCAATCCTGTGGCCATAATCCGGCCAGGGCTCTCCTGACAAAGAGAGAGACCTTAGTGAATTCAGAATGTCGCCAAAGGGCGAGTGCTGAAAGATATCTGCGATGGTGAATTCCATGATCGGCGCCCAATCGGATTCGATTGGCAGGGGCGCGGGCGGTTCGGAGTCAGAAAAAGAGTCCGGCACCTTAGGGTCACAGGCTGCACATAGGATTAGGCTGGTGTTCGGCTCGATCACCGTTGAGACTGCAGCCCCTGAGGTGGTGTCTAACCACCTGTCCTTGATTGGCGCAGTTGGCTCCGAGCCAAGGGTCGGAGCTAATGCGGGCGTGGCCTCTGGGGTACTGTTCAGCGGCAGAGCTAGGTCATACCCATCGTGATAGTGTGGCGCACCCGGCTGTGGCTCAAATCCATTGAAGATCAAGTCTCCGTAGATGTCGGCCGTGTAGTTCAAACTTCCAAATCTGACCTGACGGCCAGGGGCGTCGCTTTCAATCTGCTCTAGATGGCCAAGCGAATTAGCCCATAGTGCAAAGCCGCCGAATACGAAGATCTGTCCGGGGAGAAAAGTCTCACCCTGGACCGCATCGCTATTGAAGATAGTAGGAGACATCAAGCCTAACGGCGACGACACAGATGAACTCTGAATGAAAGCACCAATGTCGGTGTCAAAACCAGCGGATCTCGGGTAGGGGGTCCCAAACTGTGCGTCTAGGCCGGATGGTAACAGGAGGCAGGGGACACAATGTTTTACCCAGGTTCGGGCCCTCTTGATGGAGGTAAAACCCTACGTCCTTCTTGATTGATATTGATGATATGGGTAGTACAAGAGTAGATCTAGCACAAGATCAGAGAGGCTAAACCCTAGAAGCTAGCCTATGGTATGATTGTATGTTATGGTTGTTGTCCTACAGACTAAAACCCTTCAGTTTATATAGACACCGGATAGGGTTAGGGTTACATAAGGTCGGTTACAAAGGAGGAGATATCCATATCCGTATTGCCTAGATTGCCTTCCACGCCAAGTAGAGTCCCATCCGGACACGAGACAAAGTCTTCAATCTTGTATCTTCATAGTCTAACAGTCCGGCCAATGGAGATAGTCCGGTTGTCCGGAGACCCCCAAATCCAGGACTCCCTCAGTGATGATTTCCCCCTCCCAGAGGGATGTTTCCCCGGCAGAACAGCTCTGTCGGAGCCCTAGATTGGTTCCGCCAAGGTTCCGCCTCGTGGCGGTGGAGTTTCGTCCCGTGAGCTTTCTTTTGATTTTTCTCGGACGAAAGACCTCATATAGGCCCACGAGGCAGGGGGCGCGCCTAGGGGGGTAGGACGCGCCCCCATCGTCGTGCATGGTGGGTGGCCCCCCTCTGGTGCTTCCTTCACCCAATATTTTTTATATATTCTGAAAATGACTCCCGTGGAGTTTCAGGACTTTTGGAGCTATGCAGAATAGGTCTCTAATATTTGCTCCTTTTCCAACCCAGAATTCTAGCTGCCGGCATTCTCCCCCTTCATGTAAACCTTGTAAAATAAGAGAGAATACGCATAAGTATTGTGACATAATGTGTAATAATAGCCCATAATGCAATAAATATCAATATAAAAGCATGATGCAAAATGGACGTATCAAGGGGGCACGGCTGCCCCTTGTGGGTTGCCTCCCCTCTTCCCTATGGCCCATGTAGGGCCAATCTTCCCCCCCAGGGGGGTCCGGTAACCCTCCGGCACTCTGGTTTCTCTGAAATCATCCGGAACACTTTCGGTGTCTCAATATAGCCATCCAATATATCAATCTTTATGTCTCAACCATTTCGAGACTCCTCGTCATGTCCGTGATCATATCCGGGCTCCGTACTACCTTTGGTACATCAAAACACATAAACTCATAATACCGATCATCACCGAACGCTAAGCGTGCGGACCCTACGGGTTCGGGAACTATGTAGACATGATCGAGACTCATCTCCGGTCAATAACCAATAGCGTAACCTAGATGCTCCTATTGGTTCCTACATATTCTACGAAGATCTTTATCGTTCAAACCGCACAACAATATACGTTGTTCCCTTTGTCATCGGTATGTTACTTGCCTGAGATTCGATCGTCGGTATCTCAATACCTAGTTCAATCTCGTTACTAGCAAGTCTGTTTACTCGTTTCTGTAATGCACCATCCCGTAATTAACTCATTAGTTCAATTGCTTGTAAGGCTTATAGTGATGTGCATTACCGAGAGGGCCCAGAGATACCTATCTGATACTCGGATTGACAAATCCTAATCTCGATCTATGCCAACTCAACAAAAACCATCGGAGACACATATAGAGCATCTTTATAGTCACCCAGTTACATTGTGACGTTTGATAGCACACTAAGTGTTCCTCCGGTATTCGGGAGTTGCATGATCTGATAGTCATATGAACATGTATAAGTTATGGAGAAAGCAATAGCAACAAACTGAATGATCATCGTGCTAAGCTAATGGATGGGTCAAGTCAATCACATCATTCTCTAATGATGTGATCCCATTAATCAAGTGACAACTCTTGTCTATGGTCAGGAAACATAACCATCATTGATACAACGAGCTAGTCAAGTAGAGGCATACTAGTGACGCTCTGTTTGTCTATATATTCACACATGTACTTAATTTTCGGTTAATACAATTCTAGCATGAATAATAAACATTTACCATGATATAAGGAAATATAAATAACGACTTTATTATTGCCTCTAGGGCATATTTCCTTCAGTCTCCCACTTGCACTAGAGTCAATAATCTAGATTACATTGTAATGTTTCTAACACCCATGGAGCCTTGGTGCTGATCATGTATTGCTCGTGAGAGAGGCTTAGTCAACGGGTCTGCAACATTCAGATCTGTATGTATCTTACAAATCTCTATGTCTCCCTCCTTGACTTGATCGCAGATGGAATTGAAGCGTCTCGTGATGTGAATGGTTCTCTTGTGAAATCTGGATTCCTTTGCCAAGGCAATTGCACCAGTATTGTCACAAAGGATTTTCATTGGACCCGATGCACTAGGTATGACACATAGATCGAATATGAACTCCTTCATCCAGACTCCTTCATTTGCTGCTTCCGAAGCAGCTATGTATTCTGCTTCACACATAGATCCCGCCACGACGCTCTGCTTGGAACTGCACCAACTGACAGCTCCACCATTTAATAAAAATATGTATCCGGTTTGTGACATAGAGTCATCCGAATCAGTGTCAAATCTTGCATTGACGTAACCGTTTACGACGATCTCTTTGTCACCTCCATAAACGAGAAACATATCCTTAGTCCTTTTCAGGTATTTTAGGATGTTCTTGACCGCTGTCCAGTGATCCACTCCTGGATTACTTTGGTACCTCCCCGCTAAACTAATAGCAAGGCACACATCAGGTCTGGTACACAACATTGCATACATGATAGAACCTATGGCTGAAGCATAGGAAATGACTTTCATTTTCTTTCTATCTTCTGCAGTGGTCGGGCATTGAGTCTGACTCAACTTCACACCTTGTAACACAGACAAGAACCCTTTCTTTGCTTGATCCATTTTGAACTTCTTCAAAACTTTATCGATGTATGTGCTTTGTGAAAGTCCAATTAAGCTTCTTGATCTATCTCTATAGATCTTGATGCCCAATATATAAGCAGCTTCACCGAGGTCTTTCATTGAAAAATTCTTATTCAAGTATCCTTTTATGCTATTCAGAAATTCAGTATCATTTCCGATCAGCAATATGCCATCTACATATAATATCAGAAATGCTACAGAGCTCCCACTCACTTTCTTGTAAATACAGGCTTCTCCAAAAGTCTGTATAAAACCATATGCTTTGATCACACTATCAAAGCGTATATTCCAACTCAGAGAGGCTTGCACCAATCCATATATGGATCGCTGGAGCTTGCACACTTTGTTAGCACCTTTTGGATCGAAAAAACCTTCTGGTTGCATCATATACAACTCTTCTTTAAGATATCCATTAAGGAATGTAGTTTTGACTTCCATTTGCCAAATTTCATAATCATAAAATGCGGCAATTGCTAACATGATTCGGACAGACTTAAGAATCGCTACGGGTGAGAAGGTCTCATCATAGTTAACTCCTTGAACTTGTCAAAAACCTTTTGCAACAAGTTGAGCTTTGTAGACAATAACATTACCATGAGTGTCAGTCTTCTTCTTGAAGATCCATTTATTCTGTATGGCATGTCGATCAATGGGCAAGTCAACCAAAGTCCACACTTTGTTCTCATACATCCCATCTCAGATTTCATGGCCTCAAGCCATTTTGCGGAATCTGGGCTCATCATCGCTTCCTCGTAGTTCGTAGGTTCATCATGGTCAAGTAACATGACCTCCAGAACAGGATTACCGTACCACTCTGGTGCGGATCTTACTCTAGTTGACCTACGAGGTTCGGTAGTAACTTGATCAGGAGTTTCATGATCATCATCATTAGCTTCCTCACTTACTGGTGTAGGAATCACTGGAACTGATTTCAGTGATGAACTACTTTCCAATAAGGGATAAGGTACAATTACCTCATTAAGTTCTACTTTCCTCTCACTCACTTTTTTCGGGAGAAACTCCTTCTCTAGAAAGCATCCATTCTTAGCAACGAATATCTTGCCTTCGGATCTGTGATAGAAGGTGTACCCAACAGTCTCCTTTGGGTATCCTATGAAGACACATTTCTCCGAATTGGGTTCGAGCTTATCAGGTTGAAGCTTTTTCACATAAGCATCACAGCCCCAAACTTTAAGAAAAGACAACCTGGGTTTCTTGCCAAACCACAGTTCATAAGGTGTCCTCAACAGATTTTGATGGTGCCCTATTTAACGTGAATGTAGCCGTCTCTAAAGCATAACCCCAAAACAATAGCGGTAAATCAGTGAGAGACATCATAGATCGCACCATATCTAATAAAGTGCGGTTATGACGTTCAGACACACCATTACATTGTGGTGTTCCAGGTGGCATGAGTTGCGAAACTATTCCATATTGTTTCAAATGAAGTCCAAACTCATAACTCAAATATTCACCTCCATGATTAGATCATTGAAACTTGATTTTCTTGTTACGATGATTTTCCACTTCACTCTGAAATTCTTTGAACTTTCCAAATGTTTCAGACTTATGTTTCATTAAGTAGATATACCCATATCTGCTCAAATCATCTGTGAAGGTAAGAAAATAATGATATCCGCCACAAGCCTCAATGTTCATTGGATTGGACCACATACATCAGTATGTATGATTTTAAATAACTCTGTTGCTCGCTCCATTATTTTGGAGAACAGAGTTTTAGTCATCTTTCCCATGAGGCATGGTTCGCATGTACCAAGTGATTCCAGAAGTCCATCAGAATGGAGTTTCTTCATGCGCTTTACACCAATATCACTACAAAAAAATACACTTCCGTGATGATACGTGTTTGTCATAGTAGGCCACATTTTTTGTCATGCATGTACATCCATGACAAATTTATGATAGAATCAAGATAGTCATACCTGTGCTGTCGTAGAAGTGTTCCATGACATTACCAAAATTATCATCACGGAAGTGTCCACTTCCATGACGATAAATCGCGCGTCACAGAAGTGCTTTCATCAAGGGTAACCGACACATGGCATCCACCATAACGGAACACCGTTAAGCTATCGGGTCGGGTTTTGGATCCGATAACCCGTTAACAGCCCCGACCAATGGGGATTTTCCACGTGTAAAATCATCATTGGCTAGAGGAAACACGTGTCAGCTCATCGTTGGGACAGATGTCATCCACTCACTGGACAGAAGGCGCCTATGATACGTCGACACGTGGCACGACCCAACAGTGGCCTATTCCTGTGAAAAGGCCGGCCCGTTTGACTTGGTCAAAAGCTGGCGGGCCGGCCCATGGAAAGCCTGTTAACGGCCTGTTCGCATATAGCCCGTTTACAGCCCGCTAACCCAAGGCTCGTTACGCCCTATCCGAATTAGGACCAGTAGCGTCATTTGGGCCATCCAATATGATTCCAGTCCATTTTCACTTCTAGCCCATGTATAGCCCATGACATCTTTCGGCCCATATGAGGCCCTTTGTAACTCTTGGCCCATTAGTGGCCCTGCTGAAACTGGCTCGTAATGAACAGTGTATTACTTTACACCCATTAACGGCCCATGGTGAAATTGGCCCATAATGAACAGTGTATCACTTTATACCCATTAACGTCCCGTTATTCCGTCGGGCCGTTTCCAGCCCAAGTTAACTTTCGGCCTTCTGAGGGCCCATTTATTCTTGGGCTCATTTGCAGCATTTGGTTACTTACGGCCCGTTACTGTCATTTTCTGCTTGTGGGCCAAATTGAGCCCGTTGTTACAGTCGGCCCATTTGTGGACTGTTAGTCTGTTGGGCCATTTTCATAGCATCACCAAATACGGCCTATTAACGGCCCGTTATGGTCAGCCCATAAAACGTACGATTTCCATTAAAGGCCTGTACAAGACCCATAAATGAGTCGGCGGCCCATGGATCCTACGAGACGTAGAAGGCCCATGGATCCTACGAGACGTAGAAGGCCCATGGATCCTACGAGACGTAGAAGGCCCATGGATCCGACGGCCCGTGAAGGGCCATGGTCGGGCGAGTTGCCCCCCATTTGAACGATATAGCATATTCAAAGAATTATCCTACTCAATACTATCACCTCTAAAAATCATACACTATACAACAAAGAGATCAAGGCATAGAAAGGTAGAATAATCCTACACTATACAATAAAGAAATTACAGCCGATTATACCCACTGGGCATTATGGTTCGGCACAGGTGATAATAAAGCATACACAAACATCAAATTACATACACTGGGCAAATACATCTCATACATCATGGACGCGCATCAACTTAACTCCATTTGAACTATAATCTCTCCAGAAAATAGGATTGGCCGGATTCAGATAGCACAAATTTCAGTCTGCAAAATCTCCAATTCCTTCATGGTTACCTCAGTGTCTTGTTTCATTTTTTTGACTCCTGCATCTAATACCTGCATGTCCAATCTCAACTTGTTGATTATACGTTCACAATCATGTACACGTTGTCTTGCCACCTCTAGTTGATGCTCAAGAACATCAGCACATCCCAATTACAATCCATAATCATTCAGTAACAGCCATGCCACACTGCTCGCAGATCTTTGTGTTGATGTCACTTCATCCTGAAATGTTTCTGTAAGTACACATGACTAGGGCAAAAATATAGTTACAACAGTGAAGCAAACAAGATACTATTTTGTACTACATGGCAAAACAGGACTAACAATAATGTTACACGTCACTTTCAAAAAAAATGTTACACATCATGAAGCATAAGTAGGTGATATTTTAAAAATTATAAAAAAGATAGTATGTGCAGCCTACATACAAAAATCCCTCTTAGCTCACGAGAGGAGCATGATGTTGGGGCCCAATCAAAAACACAGAGAAGTTACAAATTTAGACAACACAATGCGTATAAGTAAGCAAGCAGTTGGCCATTCTGTGCCTCAATTAAAGTCTTAGGGATCATAATGAGCAGCAGAGGGTTTCATACAAACATACTACAATAGGCAAAACTATGCAATCATTAGCGTAGTATAAACTAGATTGTGAGCCTCATGCAATAATAGTTGGTTAATAGACTTCAAAGCATCAGGCACACTTCGGCAGAGTAATTAAATGGTAAGGCCTTTAATTATGTCAACTAATAGTGATACAAGTACCGAACATCAGGGATGCTTATTTGGGCATCTCATTAACTGAGGACGGATAAAGCAATTGAAAAGAGAAAATTAACTATGCCTGAAACAAACAAGGAATTGAACTATTGAGTTGCATACAGTAACTTACCTTAGCAGGTTGAAGAGGCTCAACGCAGCTCCTACTTCTCTTGTAAGGCTCCTTCCTAACATCTTGTACTTGGAAATCCTCAATCTTATCTTCATTGCACCCCCTCTGCAAGGTGACACAAACTAGTTACTCGTCTCCTTGGAAGATAAATATGCATACTTTCCAGTCTGTGAACACTAAAGGATGATATTATAACAAAACAACACCACATAATGAAACAGGCCGCATCTCTTGCACTTGCACACAATGAAATGAGCATTTACTATGTCTGCACTATGTAAAAACTAGGCATACCTTTGAACTGGATCTCCAGGTACTCTTGGAGAGCCTACTGTAGTGTACAGCCAAACCTTTATGTCACCTATGAGTTAGACAAGGCCCCACTAGCAGCCCTTAGTGTTTAAATTGTTGACAAGCTCTGTTAGAGTGTTAGGTCAAAAACAGCAAGTAATCAAAGCAAATAGTCCTAGTATGGCTGGCTGATGCAAACAAGCAATTGAATAGATGTGTGAGCAAATCTTACATATCAAGAAAAGAAGCAAAGAAGGAGGCTTAAAGACCATCACTTGACTGACCAGGTTTAAGGGGCATTTAAACATCATGTGCAACGTATGAACTAACATAAACATTGCATATTCCAGATTCTACAATGGAATGCACATGTATTAGGTTATGCCATGTATGATGATGCCTAAATGTACAGATAGTAGGCAGGAGTGATTCATCACTGCACGCATAATTGAATTGCAGGTTCAGGCTAGTTCGATTCCGCCCTTTCAGGGCATATTGTCAAAATAAGCCATAAAAGATGTAAAGAAGTCATTTTTGAGTTATGGGCTTGGGCTTAACTAATTTCGCTTTGGAGGGGGGTGTTGCGGGTAGAACCTCACTAAAAATTGAAGGGAAGGGGAATAGTGAAATGACTCTGTTGTCTGCCTATATTACACTCAAAATGCAACTGCTGATGCCCGTGTCACACCTGACCCTCAAGTAAAAACAAACATGCAAGAATTCATTGCCATGCCCGCTTGCATCTCCTCTCCCCTTTCCCTCTACCTTGATCCCCTACCTGCAGCATTAGGGTTCCTCCAGCGAGCCATCGCCACTGGTCCCATCTGGCCTGGTCCTCAACAATGCTATGTCCAGCTAGGCTACATGGCCTGCGGGTAGGGGCAAATCTCCCTAGCTGCTCCTCCCTCTGGCGCCGCCCCTCATTCTCATGGTCTCCAGCAGCTGCTCCACTGTGGTTCGTCCAACGCACTACTTCGGCGGGCGCTCCACAACTACGGCTGATGCCACACTGCGGCAGAAGTCACCTTATTCCCCCTCCCCTCCTCCCAGGCCATGGCCTTGAGGTGCTGTTGAAGGATGAGCTCATCCAACAAGGTGAGGATCTCCTTTGATGTTTGGCCAAATTTTCATTCTGATCCACTATACGATGAATTGCTATGAGCTGCTTCTTCTGCTGCTATATGACGCATTGCTATGACCTGCTCCTGCTGCTGCTATATGATGAATTGCTATGAGCTTCTGCTGCTGCTGCTGTATGATGAGTTGCTATGAGTTGGTGCTGCTGCTATATGATGTGTTGCTACAAGCTGCTCCTGCTGCTGCTATATGATGAATTGCTATGAGCTGCTGCTGCTGCTGCTATATGATGAATTGCTATGAGCTGCTGCTGGTATATGATGAATTGCAGACTGTTACTGCTGTATGATGAGTTGCTATGAGCTGTTGCTGCTGCTATATGATGCTTTTAGGTGGTGCTGCTATACGATAATAACCAGCCCCATGGACCGTCGAATTTCAATAAATAATTGTTCTTCATTTAAATGTGGGTCATGCGTTCTTCGTTTAAATGAGGCAATGGGATCTCTATGGAAAACATTGACCAAAGTAGATTGTGCCAAGTAGATGGTATCTTTGTATTTGCATTTTGAGCAAATAGTGATGGTCTGTTTTCCTATCATATTAATTACTGCACTGGGTTCAATTTGTGATGTTTGCAAGTCAAATTAATTTCCATATGGGCAGAAAAATGAAAAAAATATAACACAATCTAGACTTTCCACTGATCATACCAAAGATAAGCTGAAAACGCAATGAAAAGAACTAGTTGGTTTATTACATGGAGCTTATATTCACATGTGCTTATTTTCTTAGGATACCTCGTAATAACTGTCCCTAAGAAACTTGGCTAATAGAACTGGCATACAAATAACATGTCACGATGATTGCAAATGGAGGAGTGATGTACCATAGCACACTGTATAGGATCACCGCTGCCTCTCCTTTTTTGCGATGTTCCATGAAATTGCCACATACATCTTGTACTTTTTCATTGTGTAACCCTATCTACAAGTTGACACGGCTAATTTCAGACATCTCTACATGATACTACATTGCATATCCCTTGCGCATATTTAAACCACCAATTAATGATTGTGTGGGTACCATAAACTAGCCATGACTCTGTATGCTGGACTAGCAGTCACTCTAAGGGAGCCTAATGTAGTGCACTGGAATTCCTACATGCCACCTACGATTTTGTGTAATGTACTGCCCCTGTTCCTAAATATATGTCTTTGTAGAGATTCCCTTACGGACCACATATAGATGTATATAGATGCATTTTCGAGTGTAGATTCACTCATTTTGCTCCGTATGTAGCCTATAGTGGAATCTCTAGAAAGACTTATATTTAGGAACAGAGGTACGAGGTAGTATCATGTATGACGTCTAAATATCTAATTTAACAGTCAGTAGTAGAAATCATTGTCTTCACAAAGGGATTACTGGTCGAAAATCCTAGCAAAGCACGCTGGCAGGCATAGAACAATACAAGAGAGAGAGACACGCTTACAAGATCATAGCAATGCCTCAGTCCAGGATCTTGGTTGGCCAAGCTATTAGATCCAGAAGAAACATCGTCCTTGTAGTTTTTGCCACCTGCATAATAGGTAACAACGACCGGTTAGTATATTTGAAGTACATCGGGCAGGTGATGCTGGACGGGTTTAAAGGTGACAAGTACCTAGGCCGTGGCGGGTGCTTGGCATCGCTCCAGACGGTGGGAATCAGGTTAGAAATGTCGAGGGTGATGACGCTGTGCTGGCTGTCGGGGTCCGGTAAGGAGATCTAGAACTGTCGAGTAGGGTGTTTGTGGAGAGGCTCTGGTAGGGTGGACTACGGTGTGGCGAAGCGGATCTATGGTCGTGGACGAGGGTGTAGGTGAAGCTGCTCTAGTGGTTGGGTTAAGGATGGTGTCGATGACGCGGATCTGCGGCCATGGATGGGGCATCAGAAGTTGCTCTTGTGGTTGGGTTAAGGATGGTGTCGATGATGCGGATCTGCGGCCGTTGACGGGGCGTCAGAAGCAGCTCCGATGGTTGGGTTAAGGGTGGTGTTGACGATGCAGATCTGCGGTCGTGGACGGGGCATCAGAAGCTGCTCTGGTAGGTTGGATGAGGGTGCGAGGAAGCGGATCTGAGGCCGTGGACTTGTGAGTTGGCAAAGCGGCCCCGGTAGGGTTGAGAATGGTATAGGCGAAGCTACTCCGGTAGGGTTGACGATGGTGTCGGCGAAGCGACTCCGGTAGGGTTGAGGAAGGTGTCAGTGAAGCGGCTCCGGTAGGGTTGAGGAAGGTGTCAGTGAAGAGCATCAGAGGCCGTCGACGGGGGCGTCGGTGGGGCGGCTCCAGGGGTTTGGACGAAGCATCTCCGGTGGGGAGTGCGAATGAGCCGCTGCAGATGCGCGGCAGTTGACGAGAGTACCGGCGAAGCAGATCCGGCACCGTGGACAAGGCCGGCACTGAATGGGCTATGGTGCAGTGGTGGATGAGCAGTCTACTTGTTTCTAGGGGAGGTGGGAGGGGTAGATGCGGCTGCAGAAGCAGATCCGGCGAGGTGGACGCCGCTGGCAGTGAATGGGCTATGGTACACCGGTGGATGAGCAGTCTAGGGTTTCGAGAGGGGAGGGGAGAAAGGGCGATGAAGTACGGACGGCGTGATGTAAGATGCTCTAGTGCTGTGGAGTTAGTCGTTTTTGCGGGAGGGGAGAGGAAATGGGGGTGCCGTGTAGTGGGGGAACCGGAAGTTACGAAAGCAGCCCCGACCTATCATGTAGATGAGGGCGGTATTGTAACTGTTGGTCTCCGTGCACCAAGGACAAAAGGGGGATTTCGCATGCTAAAGACTAAGGTGGCGGAAATTTTAGAAGGAGGCGGGAGATTTTGCCGCTCGTGGGATCGTTCGTATCCAGTTTCTACTAATTTTGGACCGTGCTAGCAGGAAGGTCATGCTAGACTATGTACACGGGGCACGCGTCAGCAGTTAATAACTGTTGTGATGTCCACCCGAGAAAAAAAGACAATAACTCGGGATGATGCGCCGATAACTTGGACGTTCACATGGGTGCGGCCAATTGTACGGGTGTAGTGGCGCGTTCACAAAAAAGGGATCAAACGCTCATCCTATGTATTTCTCGTGTAAATAGATAATTTAGTGCCCTTGGTTATTTACTTTAAACATAATGCATTGACGTGTTACTGTAGAGGCGCACAAAAAGAGATGGATATTGTAGTCAGGTACTTAAAAGTGTCACCTCATATGATTACATAGCATCCATTTCATAAATTGTGTACCCGTTGAATTCATGTATGAATATTACATATATTACTTCAAAATAGAAACTTAAATCATCCAAGACTAATGAATTTGAATGCAAGAGTAACAATGGTGCATGTACATGATAGCTACATTGGTTGTTTGAAGAAACATCACTGTAACTTTGGCATGCACAATTGAAAAGGTTTATTTAAATAGAAAAAAATGTGATATGTGAGTGTCCAATCTTTATAGCGTTGAACCGATATTGTAACTTTGGCCACGATACGAAGTAGATATTGACTTATGTTCAAGCGATGCACGTCCACGATCGCTAGATAGTGATACGTGAATGAATTGTGCAATCTCGCTCACATGCATACCTATCTCATTTCCCTGTGGGCATTGAAATCACACACGCGCACTTCGTGTATTTCTCTCCCTCCGTCAGGGTTAAATTCGTCTTTCTACCCCGTCCTAGAAGTCTCTCACACAGAAACACACAAGCTCTCTATGTCTAACACGCCCACCCCTTTAATTCCGCCCACCCACAACCACTAAAGTCTCAAAGTATAATAATGTCTCTCACACATATGCTATCTACCTATCCCTTAATATAGCTAGATATGTGTCACACAAACTCCTTCTCCCTACTAGCAATATGGCCATGCGTTGCACGGAACATCAAGATGCATTTGTATGAGAAGTTTATCTTGTGGGAGAAAAGGATGAACGAGGGAATGCCTTATTTGCAAATGCGGAGAGGGGTGTGGGTATCTTTTTTGCAAAATTGCCATAGTTTCCTTCCTGTCCGTCGGATATAAATCGGATGGCCTATATTGTAGGATGGCAGGAACACCATCATCACCAACTCTGTTTTTTTATCAGAGTAGAGATATGTGAGTGTCACTGCCCCCCCCCCCACACACCCACACTTCCCAACACCGAAGGAGTAGGGTGACACCTCGATCTTGATACTAATCTATCGATTGGCATCTCTCTCAAACATACACACACAAACACGCTACCCGGCACCGAAGGAGTAGGGTGGCACATCGATCTTGATAATAATCTATCTACTCCTCTTTCAAACACACACACACACACACACACACACACACTTGCTAGTTGTGCCTCTGTGCCTACCGCGCACACTCTTGATACATCTTTCTCTCCCTCCCCCCAACAATGACAGCGGAAGGGTGACAACTCGATCTGATCATAATCTGTCAATTGGTTTCTCTCTCAAACATTGTGTCTCGGTGCCTCGCTCAGTATCCCCCTTGATATGTAGACTTCTCGTGCGCGCACAGCGGTAGTGACGATGACGCTGAACCCAGTGTGCCTTGTTTTTACCAGCCTCATGTGATAGTTTTCACCCTGTTTTCTGTTAATTAACAAGGCAACCTTTTCTTTGTTACTAGTAGTGAATCTGAAATCATTTGGGGCAGACATAAAATATATCACTTCAACCCAATTATCGCAGCAACTATTTTAAAAGAAATTAGCTAGCTGCACGTGCATTGCACAGAACATCGAGATGCATTTGTATGAGTAGTTTATCTTGTGATAGAAAAGGTTGAACGAGGGAAGGCCTTATTTGTGAACATGGAGAGACGTGTGGGTATATTTTTGCAAAATTGCCATAGTTTCTTTCCTATCCGTTAGATATAAATCTGACGGCCTATATTGCAGGATGGCACACACACCATCATCACCAACTCTGTTTTCTACTCCCTCCGTCCGAAAATACTTGTCATCAAAATGGATAAAAAGAGATGTATCTAAAACTAAAATACGTCTAGATACATTTCCTTTTATCCATTTTGATGACAAGTATTTTCGGACGGAGGGAGTATTTGTCTTTTTAGAGATTTCAACAAGTGACTATGACCGGACCTTACCAACATACTCAAAAAATTAGTCCATAATTTTGATGTTACCCTCTTTTCTTGGCGGTGCAGTGCCATCTGGATACCTCATAAATAAATCAAGGACAAATCTGACCCCTTCTTGAAAAGACATACAGAGCAAAATGAGTGAATCTACACTCTAAAATATGTCTACATACACATCCGTATGTGGTAGTCCATTTGAGATCTGAAAAAGACAAATATTTAGGAAGGAATGGAGTATATATAAGAGTAGACATGGAGATATATCTCCAACATGGTTTACAACAAAAATGTGCTGGGCTGGTTAGCGCCGGATGCTCGCAACGCGATGACATGAGTTCGAATTCTATCTTTTAACTTTATATTTTTATATTATATATTACTCTACTTATTTAATATATACTTCTTTCGCTACTGTACTGACAGTGGAATGCACAGAGTACTTAGAATACAAGATTAAGGATGGACTTGTTTCTTTTTAACTTTCTGTACGAAGCTGTAGCCACCCTGCAAGTCACGTGTACACTGTACATGCAATTAACTTTTTATAGAGGGACAATCATACAAGCAATTAACTCAAATGGATTGGATGTCACTCTATTATTTCCAGCATAAAGAGCATCTCCAATGGCAGCCGACAAATTTCCTCCCGCTTCCTTAAGCGGAGGGCGACATCAAACGCTAGCGGCATACATTTTTACAACTCTAACCAACCATATGAAATTCGTGTAAACACGGACTGATTTCATATAAGCATGAAGGATTTCGTATAAAAAAGCCAGATCTTCTTAGAAACATGATGGATTTCATTACATTTACATGAACTAAGAGGTGCCAATCCGGCTCTCTTGTATAGTTAATACTCCCTCCGTCCGGAAATACTTGTCCTAAAATGGATGTATCTAGACTTATTTTAGTTCTAAATGGCCACCCGCGGATCACTTTGTCTTCCTGATGTCTATCAGACACTTGCGGGGTCGACGAAGGTCCTCGGAAGAGATGAAGCAACAAAGAAACCACCTGAATCCACGGTCGTCGCCTTGGTGGTGGGCTTCATGGGTCCCAAGTGGTGGCAGCCTCCCGTGTTCTACTTCTCCTCGATGATGGCGGCGGACATGGAGAAGCTGGCCACCGACTCGTCGCTCTCCATGCACCCGGCTTCTGTCTCTGCCTGCATGGCGCTGCCGTAGGAACGGGAGGCGCGGCCACCGCAAACACTGGTGGCGCGGTACGACGTGGCAACGACGGCGCCCGTACCAGCGTGCTAACCGCCGTGCCGGTGTGGAGCAACTCGCCACTCCTCATCGAGCTGAACTGGAGCGGCGAGTTGCTGAACCACGCGCCTGCTTGGGGTGGCAACTGGCTCCGTCGAGCCAAGAGAGGTTGGTGAAGCACCGAGCGGCCTCGCCCGTATCCGGAGGGCTCGGCGGGCCACCCAGCCGGGTAATATGCCGGAGAATGGCTCATTGGAAGCCATCGGGAGAGTGGAGAAAATGGTGAAGGAGGAGATGGGGGAGTGGCAAAGGGGTGCGATTCTTGCCCGCTGTCTGTCTGGCCTTGTGTAAATAGAGGGCCGACGGTAGGAGCTTGGCCGACGTCTGGCCTCGTTTAAACTGAGGGCGCACGGGAGGAGCTCGGCCGGTGTTGCGTTTAATTCCGGCCCGCTCATGAACGGACGTGTGGCCGGAGTAGGATTCTCAGTTTGCATGCGGGTTTAATGGAGGGGTTTAATGGAGGTGCCGGGCGTGCAGCGGGCGGCGCAGTACTATTCGATTTGACAGCAGTAATGAGCCGTCCAATCAGAAAGGCCCTCGCCTCTCGTGAAACTGACCGAGCTAGACTGCCCCGCCCTCTAGCCTTTTAAAAAATCTATATACTCCACTTTTGTACAGTAGTAGTATCGATGGATTGCGCCATGGAGCAAAACTTGAAATTAAAAAAAAGGTGGTACATATAGAGAGGGAGTATTCGATTTGACAGCGGGTAGCACAGTTCCTGATATGGCTTTAATGCAGACGAGGGAGGGAGTAGCGGTTCCCGATATGTTGAATGGCCAATGCATCCTCCTTCAATTAATGCATGAGGGAAGTAATGGGAGGAGCTCTGGGAAAAGAGGTTGCACGATGTGAATGCAACGCAGTTTGCCTTCATTGCCCTCATATAAAGGCGCCCCTCCATTCCAATGCATCTAACACATCGTATGCACCTAAGCATTTGCCTAAGCACCTACACTAAGCGCAAAAGAGCTCACACCAGACCCATGGCAGCGATGCGCGTGAGCGGCCAGCGACTGCGCCAGATGGTCCACGACGCCGGCCTGCGGCATGGCGCCGAGGATCATCTCCAGACGGTGTTGGAGACCGGCTGGTGGATGGCCGCCGTCGACGCCAACTACGACTCTCAGTTGGACCAGATGATCATTGCCACCAGCAACAAGTTCACCGTCCTCAAGAAGCTCGCGGACGACATCGCCATACTCCTCCAGCCCGTGCACCCGAGCTCCTCATTGCCTGCCACCCTAATTGGCCTTCATGGCCGGAACCTCTTTCAAGCACTGGTGGCCCTGCGACTGCCCGCCGACGCCACGAAGAATGTCCACCTAGAGGTCGCGCTTGCCGCGAGGTGCCTTGCCCTGCAAGAATTCGTCGACCTACACATCCACGTGTACAAGGAAATCGTGTACATAGGTATCTACAAGGCCAGTGAGGACGCTATGACGTTGGCCTTCCTCAATCGGCTAGAAGCCTTGGATGCCTTTGCTAAGAAGCACCTTGACCTCGCCACAAAAGCCGCCGCTCCTTAGCCGCCGGTCGGTGGCCCGGCGCACTAAGTTGAGGAGGAGGAGGTCGTACGTTCGTGGATCCATCTTTCTTCTTGCCTTCTGTAACCACCACTACAATCGCATCATCGTGGCCTTAATTTTTATTGTGCTGTTGCATTCTCGTTCCAGTCAATACCGACATGTGCGATCCCTTTGCTTAATTATATGCATCACTATAACTAGGACTCCATCTGTCAATTTATGAGTTGTGCTTACCTTTTCCATTAACTTCGTGCAACGCGCGGGCATCTTGCTAGAAACACTAGAATATGTCTATATAATCTGTATGTGATAGTCCATTTGAAATCTCAAAAAAGACAAATATTTAGGTACGGAGGGAGTAATATATTAGGAGTATATCAAAACAATATTGATTTCTTTCAAGTTTGTGAACAAATACTACTATTCTACTACTTTGGATCCGTCGCAACGCACGGGCACTCTGCTGGTAGAAGGAAAAGGCCTGCCGTGTTCGCGTCGCACCCCCACACGCCCGGGAATCGGGAGTACAACACGGCCCGTTCGGCACGACACATAGCTTAGGGAAGGCGTGTTGCCTAGCATTTTCACTTTCATGTGGGACCGCCATTGAGCAAACCGACACCCCGCCCGCCGCCGGGTTGGAAAACAGAAACAAGGGGAAGATCTAGCTATAGCACGGAAGCCAAGAAATTTGGTGTCAGACGGGGCTCGTTGATAGAGTAGGAGCATTCTGTAATAGTACTACTCCTACTAGTACAAAGTTTGTACTCCTAATACTAATATTACTAGTACTACCAGTATACAACTAGTAGGTACGTGCACGGCACAACATCGTAGGAACAAAAAACGGGAAGATCTTGTTTTGGGTGATTTATCTTTTTTTCAATCAACGTAGTATGAATAATATGATGTGGGGGGCACCCATGAATCTTATGTGGCTTGGTTGCATGGCTACGGAAGCTTAGAGAAAAATAAATAGATAATGTGTGTAGAGTGCACTCCACTAAATGGATATACTTTGGATCCATTGCAATGGACCGGCACATCTATATCTATACCCCCTATATAGTGTGTGAAAAACTTTGAAAGTTGGTCGTTGGATGAAGCCAATCCGATGGTACAAAGATGGCAAATCTGAGCACTACTAGCTGTTGGATATCATCCACCAGATTTTGCCACATGTATAATCTAGAAGACTCCATGGTTGAACTTAATTCATGACTAACTTTGCCACAACTAAGCTTAGGCAAAGTTATCAGTTCTTCAAAATGAGAGCCACAAGTTGGCAAGCCTAAGGCAATCTTGCCACATTTTTTGTGTGTATGTCATGTGGGGCCTTAGTGTGGCTTGCCTAAGGTGTGGCTTGAACCAAACACTCACCTAAGTTAATCAAACTTGCCTAACCTTACATTCCACCAGATTTTGCCACATGTTAGAATCCAGAAAGTTCCACATGTAGAAGCATAATGCACAAACCACCAGAATCTCATGTGTGCAATGCATGTGTACCTTACTAGTAGTAGTTGGTAGTAGTAAGAAACAAATTCCAGTTTTGACACGAGCTCGTACTGCGGGAGCACCACAAGGCCTGCCGCAGGAGTTACATTTCTCTCTCGGGGCCCACAGGACCGAACTTCAGCGGCTTAGTGCCCGGCCTATGAGTCAATGACATGCGGACCTTAAATGCGGCTGGCCCACATGTCATTCTCATGGTGGTGGCGTGGTTCGCGACTCACTCGTTCGAGATGAACCGGTCGGTGGTGGCGTGGCCGTGGCGAGGGTGCCACAGCTAGGCGTCAGGGCGTTACGAGGCGTAGATGGCCACACCAGCGGGTAGTACCTGTAGTATATAAGTACTCCAGCTGAGGATTGATTCTCGGGACGAAATCTGTCACAGCCACTGGATGAAAATTCGATGGTGCGGGAGTACGGATCGGAGCACAGCAGCGGAGCAGGCAAACCGCGTCCAATTGGGTGTGTGTGTGGTAGAAAGTTGATGTCGCCACAGTTCAGCTGGCCTACATGTCATGCACACAAAGGCAGAGGAGCGGTGGGGCCGAGAGGGATGAGGGGCACGTCGGGGGGATGAGGATCCCCTGACGCGAACAATCCTACCATTCTGTCACTGACATGTGGGACCCATAAGCGTGGGTCCCACCTGTCAGCGAAGGAAAGGCAGGGCAAGGCAGTGATAGCCACGTCAGAGGATCCATGTCCACGTCGGGGGACGTCGTGCCGTGGGTTGGAGCGGCATCGTGGGAATCGCGTGTGGGTGTGGCAGTGGTAGAAACAAGAAACGTGATGGTCACCGTGGTTTAACTTCCATGGACAAGCTGTCATGTCTACTGACACATGTATATCAAAACTAGAGTGTTTATATTTCAAGCACGTGAACAAGTATTATTCTACTACTTTGGATCCATTGCAACGCATGGGCCAGCACATTGGTAGTAGTAGTGTCCATCTCTATCTCTAGAGGCCTTCCCTCGTTCATCCTTTTCTCTCACAAGATAAACTACTCATACAAATGCATCTTGATGTTCCGTGGAACGCACGAGGATGTTTCCTTGGGGGTCTCTACAGCGTGGCGTGGCCATAGTTGCAAGTTGACGCCCCTTGAGATGCCGACGTTGAGGGGCACTCGGATTTCCTCCCATGAGCAGGTAAGATGAGTTTGATCATGTAGTAAATGCATTCTAAAGACTACTTTCGTGTCCATTTCCTAATTCTCCCCCTGCCCACTATTTCACAGGTTAGGCTCGGTGCGAGTGGAGATTGGCTTGCATATGTACGGGAGGGTACCAACATCAATTTGCACAACATTTACAACGGTTACATCATTCCCGTAGAACCTTTGTCCAACATTGGAATCAGCCATGCAATGGGCCACCGCATGAATTGGTACGATGGAACCACGGTGAGATTGAATAACATAGCATGATGCTTGCACATGGTGGTCTGTAACAGCCTGGATTTTGGCCCTTTTCTTTTTCTTTTTGAATTATTGGTTTTTGCTCTATTTCTCTTTTTGGAGTCGTTCTGTGGCCTTGTCACCTGGGAAATCATCTTCATTTCCTCTCCCAAGTGGCTCATCATTCTCAAAACCTTGCGAAGATCATGTCACTTCACTTCACTCCTTGACCAAACCCTAAAATCTTCTTCTCAGGAATATTCCTTTTTCTATTAAAGGAATAATCCTATCTGTCCTAGCTTGTGAAGCAAACTATATTTCTGTCCATCCAAAAATTCCCAATTAATTCTCATAATTTCTTTCGGTCATATATTGCTCAAATATGCCCAAAGTTTCCTGTCCTAGCCCAAGAATAATCCCCCAATAATTAATCTTCATTTCTGTCCAGTGTGCCTTTCTGTGAAGGAAGTGCCACCTATCCTTTTCTGATTGCTCCCAAACCTTTTGGGCATGTTATTATGTCCAAATAATTGCCTCATGCCAAAATTCAATTTTATTTGCCTATCCCATCTGACTCAGTGAATTTTCAAACTTTCTGCCAGACAGAAGGCACTATGAAGGAAGTGGTAGCTAGGAGTACCCAAATGAGTTGAAATTTTGCATGACTCTTCATGTGCTCATATAATTATCCTCCTCCAAATTTCAGCTCCATCTCTTGATCTATGTGAGCACAGGACCAAATCTTTGATTCTGGCAATATTTTCAGGTTGTGAAGAAAGTGCATTTTATATTGCTTCATTAATTCTAAGAAAGTACCAGATTGTTCTCCAACCCAAATAACTTCTCTCCACCAAATTTGGCACCATTGCACCTCGCCAATATTTCTCTAGAATTTTTGCAAGTTTCTGGTCAGCAAGGATGTTTGTGAAGCAAGTACCATTTTGGTAAATCCAATTGGTATGAAACTTATACAGCATCTTTATATGATCAAATAATGAAGCCTTGCCAAACTTGAGCTGAACTGGCCACACCATTTGAGTGCATCATCCAAATCACATTTCTGGACCATTTTGGTCAGTTGCAAAGCAACTATGATTTATCTTCATCAAATTCTTCTCCAAGTTACCAAGATGAAAGTCCTTCTTTACCTCAACCTCGCAGACAACTCCATTGGATCCAAAACCCTTCCTGTTGATCACAAGTGCTCATCGAAGTTTACTATAGTAAACTTCAGAGGGTTCTCACCGTTTAACCAGATCACTTTTAACCGAGCTACCACCGTAGTTGAGACCTACCCTGGATGAACTACCCACTAGACAACATGGTCAAGCCCCTCTCCCCCGCTATATGCCAGTGCATGCAGTAACCGCATTAATGGCACCAGAGTGCACGCGCTCTGTGCACTGTGGCCGCGCCCAGTGGCTGTTTGTGCTTCGGCCCCTCCTCCTCTCGTTGTCTTCATGCGCGTGAGTGTGTCCAACAGCTAGCCTGCATCATCGCCATCCCCCTGGACCCCTCTCCCGCTCTGGTAGCTTCCTCACCGACGCCCACCGACGCTTGCCACCGAACGCCCATGGGAGCACAGTGCCCCGACATGTTTTAATGGTGCTCGGCTTCTTCCTCTGCTCCCCGGCGTCGTCTACCTCTCCGTGAGCTCTGAATCAATATCTCGTTGTGTTCCTGCGCCCTCCCGTGCTTGCTGGCCGTCGCCAGAGCCTTGGCCGGATGTGCCCGATGGCACCCGAGCCCCTCCCTCTCGCCCGCCTATATATAGGCCTCCCTGAGCCGTTCGAGCACACCAGCAGCCTCCTCACACACCACTAGCCCTCCCCAGCCTCTCGTTTGAGCTCAAGATGCTCCCCTGCCCTTCCATCGCCACCATGGCCTCTGCCTCGATCATCTCCGATTCCGGTGAACCGAGCGCTCATTCTTCCTCCTAACCTCACCTCGGCCCTCCCCAAGTCTTCTGGAGCCTCCCCGCTATTTCCCTTCTCCTCGGGTGCCCTCTTACCGCGGCCTCAAGCTCGCCGTGGCCGCCTCCCGCCCGAGCCAGGGGCGCGCCCAACTCCGGCAGCTCTCGAGGCCAGGGCGGCCACCCATGGGCGCAGGATGGAATGGCGCACCCATCCCCGACGGCGCCCTAGCCTGCCGTGGCACCGAGTCACCGGAGCAAGCGCTGGCGCCGGCGTTCCTCGTCTGATTTGTGGGCGGCATCGGGAAGAAGAAGGAGACGCCGACCCCTCCCCTCCAGCTGTCCAGCGAACCCCCGACCCCACCTGGCATTGACTCAAGGCCCGACCCCGCCCCTTGCTGACGTGGTTAAGTGGAAACACATTCCACTGAATACGTCTTCCTGAAGAGAAAGCGTATTCTGGCTCTGTTCTAGAGTGGAATACGTTTACGCTGCAGAGAGGCGTACTCTTGGAAGTGCGCTTTCTGTTTTTCTGTCCAGGCCTAGTTTGTAAAGATTTTTCTTATAGATGGGTCCCTGGCAGAAAAACCCTTATATCTTTTTGCTCGCAACTCCAAATGAGGTGAATCCAAAGCCCACTTCTTTGTTTCGTCGAGCCCGTTCTAATGGAATCAGTTTCACCATGTTTTGACATTCTAAAAATGACCATTTTGCCCCTGCCCTTATTCAGCCCCTTCCGAGAGAGTATGTTTTCTGGCGATCCTTTTCGCGAGTTTCTCACACTTTCTCCCGATGATTTCTTCCACTCCAGGCAAGCCACATGCTCCATTTGCATGATTGCAATGAAGTGACATGGTTTAAATTATTTGAACTTGTTTAAAATATTGCTTTAGCTACATGACTTTGTGCATGGCAATTTCTCGGAGTTGCATTTTGATCTTGTTATTGCCATGATGTTGCTTGGAGTTCTAGGACTTATATTTTGCATCTTACGTGGTTGACATGTTGCCATTGGATTATTAGTGGCTTATGTTATGATTATTTTCATGGTGGTGTTGGATATGATATTTTTGGAGTATTACTTTGGATGTCATGCTGCCTTTGGATTATTAGTGGTTAGTATGATTATTTTCATGATGGTACCTGTTATTATATTTGGGAGTATTACTTTGGATGTCATGCTGCCTTTGGATTATTAGTGGTTAGTATGATTATTTTCATGATGGTACCTGTTATTATATTTGGGAGTATTACTTTGGATATCATGTTGCCTTTGGATTATTAGTGGTTAGTATGATTATTTTCATGATGCTAGTTGATGTTCTGTTGCTTGGAGTATTATTTTCGGTAATGATGTTTACATGTGGATCTTAGCCGAATACCTTTATTCTTGTTATTGGAGTAGTATGAGTATTGTTTTCGGATTCATCATGATAGTAGTATTGTGCTACCCTTGGAGTATTTTGAGATGATGAGATTATGTTTGGATTATTTGTTGGATATTGTTATGACTTGGATTATAGTTGATATTGGAGTATCGGTTACCACAGTTATATTTTTGGGGATAAATTCCGTCATTAAGTTGGTCAAGTGCTGCCAAATCGAACTTTTTCAATGCAGCCACATTTGCCTTTGTGGGAAGGCCTTAATGCGAGCTATTGTCGTGACCTCTCGTCAGTGCCTCCAACTAGGGAAGGTTATGGGCATGCTTACCCTGATCAGGTAGGCAGACATAACCTTGTGTGCTCGTTGATGAGATTATGGTACCGAGTCCCCGAGTGGGAGTGTCCCTGAATGGGAGTGTTTTGACTACGACGGTGGTCAGGGTGTCTTTGGTAGACACGGGGCCACCTAGGAACAGCCCGTTGGGGATTTGGGTCGGAGTGGCCGGGAGAGCGTCATGGCAGTAGATCGGTTTCGTCGGAATGCCGTTGGTCCACCCGAATGGGATGCCGAGGCCATGGGTTCCGTGGTGTGGGTACAGTGTCCTACCTCTACAAAGTGTATTAATCTATCGATAGTCGTGTCCTCGGTCATGGGCATGGGTTCGTATTAGGTCCCACCGTTCGATCAACACTCACATGATAGAATGACTTATAGGTGATTCATATGTTGATATGTTGAGCAGTACAGATTGGCAGGATGTTGATGATGATGCTGGAGACCAAGTTTTGGTCGTGGTTGTGATCGCCGGAAAGATCACAGTTTGAGACCAACACTACAATAAAAGACACATCCGTGACATTTTGGGCCAAACGAATTTTTTTTGTCATACATATTGTCAGAACCCCGATTCCAAGTCACATCGATCTAGCCGGTAACACCACATATCACTTTGCGGCCTCACGCACGGTATTCCCATGGGTGTCGCCTTACCATGGCCCGGGACCGTTTTGCCTTTTGGCTCATGTATATGATAGTGTCGCTAGCATCCATATGACAGAGAACCCGGGCCAACATGACTAGTCATGAACCCAAAGTGGCACTAACTTACGGGGACAGGCATACGTGAATCAACATCGAGCATGTCGTTCAGCAGCGTGCGAATCCGGGCTGTAGCACTGGGCTAACAGGACTCCGGTGAACCGGGCTGTAGCAGGCTAGGAAGGACTCCGGATGTCACCGCGTGACATTTCCCCGAAGGGACAGACACAGGAACGAAGTGAATCACATGCCGGCCAGTCAAGTGTTCCGGAGCAGTAGTGCTGGGCTAGCAGGACTCCGGTGAACCGGGCTGTAGCGGACTACTATGGCTCATGGAAGCACAAGACTACATTTCCCCATAAGAGAGGCTACCAAGGATAAACAACTAGGTTGTCAAATCCCACACATACCAAGCATTTCAATCATACACACAATACGGTTGATATGTGTAAATACAACATGGCATCATAGCATAACTCCGCGACTCAAGTATTTATTCATTAGGCTATGAGGAGCCAAGTATTACAATCATGGTCTCATAACCCAACATTCAGAGCATACAAGTCAAAGCACATGAGGAAGCTTAACATGTCTGGGTACAGACATCTACAAATGAAAAAGGCTGAGAAGCCTGACTATCTACAGGACCCTGCCGAGGGCACAAGATCGTAGCTGAGGTATCAAGCTAAACTTCGAAGTCCACACGGAACTACTAGCGAGACTGACGTCTCTCTGCAAAACATAAAATAGGCAAACGTGAGTACAAATGTACTCAGCAAGACTTACATCATAACTAACTACATATGCATTGGTATCAACAAAGGGGGTGGTGGAGTTTAACTGCAGCAAGCCAGCTTTGACTCAGTGGCTATCTTAAACTACGACTGCAAGTAACTCTTTTAAGGTGGCGCACACGAGTCCACATATTCACCATATCAATATACCACTATGGATCCGCTCCCGTCTCCCTACGAGAATGCCATCCATAGCACTCACACTTATCTTGCGCATTTTAGAGTGTCAACTTTAACTTGTCTATGAACTGTATAGGCAACCAAGTAGTCCTTCACCGCGGACGCGACTATTCAAATAGATGATGTTAACCCTGCAGGGGTGTACTTCTTCACACACGCTCTCACCACTTACTGCCGTTTACACGACATGTACTCGGCAACCTTCAAGCGGAAGCCCAATGAGGGTGTCGGCCATGACCTACCTAAACACTCAAGTCTCTAGTCCAGGTTTATCGCCTATCCAGGTTCCATCCCCAGGGAGTCCGGCCGAGGTTTCCACATACGGCCCCGAACGATGTGTACAGGGTTCCCGAGACACCAAACGGGCGACTCGGTACATCGTGCCACGGTGTATCTACCGCATCATAGCCCACCCCTAGGGTCAGCGCTACGCACGGCCGCCAACACATATCCTATAAACACCAGAAACTAGTTGCAACTCCTGGACAGAGGACTAGGGTGGTTAAGAAGCCGAGAGGGTCCATTGGTTTCGGGCCCAATGCGTGGTAGTAGCTGGTTCTTAAATCACACATACAGATCTCGGTGCTTAAGGACGGTTCCAATGAAACAACCCACCATGTACTCCTACATGGCCTCTGATCAATACCTTTACCAAATCATGTTCAACACACTTAGCTCACACACAGTAGGGAATGTTCATCACCATTCCAATTCATCCCCGATGAATCAGACCTGACTCAACTCTAAGCAGTAGCAGGCATGACAAACAAGCATGAATGAGTAGGCACATCAGGGCTCAAATAACTCCTACTCATGCTAGTGGGTTTCATCTATTGACTGTGGCAATGACAGGTCATGCAGAGGAAAAGGGGTTCAACTACCGCAGCATAAAATAGATGACTCGTTGTTGTCCTAATGCAGTTGAAGGGAGCAGAAGCGAGATAGTGGGATTGTATCGGAATGAACAAGGAGGTTTTGCTTGTCTGGCACTTCTGAAGATAATATAGTTCGTCATCGGTGTCATCAATCACAACATCGGAACAACGTCTACCGAGGGGGAACAACACCGGCAACAGAGAAAGAACACAATCAATGCAATGCAACAATATGATGCATGATCATGACATGTCAAGAATGTTATGATTTACACTAATCCATCTAGCAATAGTTTAAGTGAAGTCCATATGAACTAAGGGTTCATATGCAAACTCCATATTTAGCATTTAAAATGCCATTATCTTGTTTTAACCTATACAGCAGGTATAACTTAGTTTGACATGCATGAAAATGATACAGATGGATAGATTGCATTTTCTGATAATTTTTCATATATAAATTATTTCATTTGGAGTTACGGTTGAATTTCTATGATTTTTAGATGTTTGGGACATTTTCTGGAATTTCTTGAATTGTTTTAATCCAGAAAATGGTTAACTACGTCAGCATGACGTCTGTGTGACGTCAGCAGGTCAACAGGGTTGCCCCGGGTGAAACCTGACCAGTGGGGTCCACTAGTCAGTGAACTAGTGCTGGTTAGGGTTGCTGACGTGTGGGTCCAGTCAACTGCCACGTCAGCATGGTTAAAGCTGACTCGTGGGCCCATCGTGGTTAGTTAAACCTAAACAGAAAGTAAACTATGTTTATATAGACAGTGGGGCTCAGCTGTCAGTGTCTCTAGGAGGTTAATTAGCAGAACTGTTAGTCGCTAATGACGTTGCCATGTCAGCTGCCGGCGTTTAACCGCCGGCGACCAAATCCGCGGCGGAGGGAGTCGGGATTTCGCTGCAGGGCCCGATTTGGCGCGCGGGGAGCATCTACAGGGAGCTAGTGGAGGGGCGCATCCAGTGGTGGTGGCGGATGGAGCTGGGGTGGCCTGCTGGGGCACCGGCGACGAGCTTTGCGGCGGTCGTGGTTCGGGCGTGCTCGGGAACGGCGATGTGGTGCACCATAGATCGAGCAGGTGGGGCTTTTCGGCTCCTGGGAGGGTGTGGAGTATGGTGCCTCACACGGTTTCGAGCCCTGGTGGCTGTAGCGACGGCGGTGACATCACCGGCGGCATGGAGTTTGCGGGCACGATGGGTTCGGAGCTAGAGCACGCGCATGGGTGTGGAGATAAGGGGAGGAGCAAGAGGGGCTCACAGCGGTTCGTATGAAGGAAACGACGAGCTCGGGGAGGGGCTGGTGACGATGGAAGGTCACCGGCGATCTCGGGCGGCCGAGGTTGAAGACGGTGATGGCGACGGTGATGCATGTCATATGGAGATGCTTGGCTTGGCGGAGAGCTTCAGCACGAGGAAGCGAAGCCTGGGGACTCGTTAGTTAGGAGTCTGGTGGCTAGTGGCCGCGGTAACGGCGAACGACGGTGACAGGCGTTCGGTGGTGAGAAGGAGAGAGAGCATAGGAGGAGAATGAGCTCGAGAGAGAGTGAGAGAGAGGTCGGGGGGTGTGTGCCGTCACCCAAAGAGGCTAGGGCGAAGCGGCAAGCAGGAGGTGGCCGGGCGTGCGCCAGCGTGCGTCGGCCACGCGCTCGTCCTCCTGGCAAGGAGGAAGACGACAGGGGAGGGGCTAGGTGGGCTGGGCCGGCCACTTGGGCCGCCAGGTGGCTGCGCAGGTGAGTTGGCCCAGGTAAGTATTTCTCGTTTCTATTATTCTGTAACTTGATAGCTTTATTACAAATACTTAGACACTTCAAAAAATCATGAGACTACTCATGCTCACTGTTGGGAATATGTCCTACAGTAAACATTTCATCTTATGATTATTTGGGCATTTAAAATATTTTACAGCATTTAAATGCTCAAATGCAAATACTATATGATTTAACTCAGTGACCTTATGATGTCCTAGAAAAGTGTGCACCATTTTTGTCAGAGGTTCTAGACCAAGGCAAAGATGATGAACATTTTAGAAGGGCATTCAGGTTCATTGGAAATATTTTTAGGTTGAACGTATTTGAATTCCATTTGGTGCTAGGGTTTGGACATCCCCATTTCAAGTTCATTTGAAAATTAAACATGATGCATGGATGCAAATGCAACTAATTACAAGCAATACTCTAGGGCTGTGACAACTCACCCCCACTAAACAAGAATCTCGTCCTGAGATTCAAGACGTGAGGTAAAAGGAAAGGGGGTCACAAAACTATCACAATCTTCATGATCCATTTTCCCTTCTTGAAGATGTTGATTCATTGCTTCAAGTTGAGCTTGACATCTTTGCTTTTGAGATCTTCATCCAACACGACAATGAGAAGGACAGGAAACCCTAAAGAGTCGATCTTCTCGAAGATCGAGCAACTCATGATCAACTCACAAAATGAGACATAGAAACATCTCTTGAGCTGAGATACAAAACATACATCATGGGCAATGGAAAAGCAGATGACAAGGTTCTACTAGGTAGGCAAAATTCCACGCCGGAAAGGATGGTGCATGATTTCAAGATAGATGAAATGATTGGCATGATTTCATAATGGGGCACCTTAGGGGAGGTAACTCGTAAAATTACTCCCTTAAGTGGCAAAAAGAATTACTTTTTATCTATCGATCATTGAAACTCTCTGTACCATCCTAAGGCAATTCACAAACAATCGTTTGAAGGAGTTCTAAAGAATGACATACTTGGGCTAGGGTGGACGATGTTGACTACCTTGTTGAAGACAATGTAATGGATGATTTGCTTATCATTGGAAATGGGTGGGACCCATGGTAAGTACACTTTTGAAGATAATTCTGGACAACAATTGCTAAGGTGCAAGCTGGGAACAAAATGCAAATGCTGGGAATGATCCTGGTAACTGGGGAAAACTCAATAGTCGGGAGTGTTTCCAACGTTTGAATGGTTATAGAATCATCGAGGAAACTGAGAGCACAAGGATCCCTAAGGAACAACTTCTAGAATAATTCACACGAAATCCTCATGGAAAGATGGTTAACGATACTACAATGATAGATCTTCCGACTAGGTGTGTCGGCCAGAACATGAACCTTGTCGGGACCTACATCATAGATCCTGGAAAAGTTCCAACCATCATATCTGCCTGGGATTCAGATCTGGTTGGTTACAGGATATTTCAGACAACATGTCTGGAAAAGGAAGTTTGCAACACAAACCAACGAGATGACGTTGCGAGATTCTCGGGAAATGGACTATGGTAGTAAGCTCCAAAACATGAGCTGGTTCTGCTAAACACATGTGAACATGTTGTCCCAGACAAGCATGACCACATAGTAGTCTTACAATGAAACACTACCGAGTCCTAGTTGGGAACCATCATCGAGGATATCAAAGTCCTTGTATACTTATTGATGAACTTCTTATCCTTGAACAGATCAATCAGTGGCTTGGTGTGCTAGGGAATACATATGGAATGAAGATGATCAGTCTAACAGACCACAGAATACTTTGCACATGCATGACTGACTTGGGATGATTCCAGAGGAAGCAAAAACGAACTTTCTTGAATTCATGGCGGCAACTTACACCTAATGCACGTGAACTTGGAGAAATTCACTTCTTTCACCAAACATATACCTCATGAGCGGAACACGAAGGAAATGCCTACAAAGTTTCCAACACTAGCTTGATGTTCAACATGAATCATGGAGGAGACAAAATGCTGCTGATGGGCTCAACAACAACTCATCAGAATTTCCATATCACTGGACTTCCATCATTATGTGAACAATGTGATAGTATTGGTCAGACCAAAAGATGTAATGGTGTATGCTCGAGGAATCAACCACGAGTAAGACAACATTACGAACATCGTTGGCTCTCATTTGATTTGACGATAGCCCACACTCAAATCAAAGATTGGATAAGATAATAGCACCGACAACTGATCACGAGGATCAATCGAGGAAGATATCATCTTTCTTCAACGCCCACACACACAAGCATATCTCTTAGTGATGAACTAAGTTGGACAAGCTTTCATCTTCCAACTCTCCAAGTTATTGTTTAGCTTATCGAACTAGTTCAGGGATATCCAACACAGATTCTTGGAGAAGGGGTGGTTTAGAGGAAAACCAACTTGATCACGAGCACAACATAGCGGTCAGGTGACAACCTGGTTATACTCCCGAGAAGATATGCAGAAAATCAAGAACCGCCGATATGTCACTAAGCTCGAGAACAATCTTGCTTTTCATGGCCAGACGATATGATCAAATAAGCAAGGATTGACACTATCCTAACTCATTGATCAGAAAGTGCACCGGAAATAAGGGCTAGATGGCACGATCAACCTTAGGGTGATGATTCAATCACCAACACGCTAAGAATGAGGTTATTGTCCATTTAACTACCAACCAACGGGGTCGCTAGGAGTATAGATTTCACACATCATGATTCACTTGTCGGCGTTCCGGTTACAATAACACGGAACCGAGGAATGAATAATGATGGCGAGAAGTATCACTGCGTCAAGAATTCATAAGAGGTGGTGCAATTCTCATGGCATTCTTGACATAAAGATGGTAACACTCTAAGGTAGAACAGAGCAAAAGCCGGGTTGGCATTTTGTTCCATGGAATACAACTACTTTGACCCAATCCTGGATATGGATGAGGTACTGGAGTTTGTTTCTCCTAGTCATTCCAGAATAGAACGACTTGACGGACCACAAGAATGATAGGCACCGATGAACAAATGCACGCATACTCTTGACTATCAATTGATAGACGAAGGTCAGAAGACGACTAAAAAGGGACAACTCAAAGGAACATATGTTTTTCTGAGTTGTGGATGCATGGATTAGAATGCCGAACAAATTCAACATATTTCTTCTAGATAACCCATGCAGAAGAGGAGGGACTGGCAGATTCACAATTTTTGAATGGAGAACTCATCAAGAGCACTCTTGTTGTGATCTTTTGGTTCAAAGGAACTCTTGCCAATGATGGTTCATGGTATTTGGAAGAATGATATACCACGGACCTCGAAGACTATCACAAAGATTACTAATATCCTAAAGGTACAAGCAACACTATCAACACAAGGTAAGTAGAGTGAATCTTGGGTCAAGAACCCAGGAGTAGAATACCTACTACTAAATGGCATCACGGGGTGCTTTCGAGAATGGTGGCCAGAATCATCACACCGGGAACACAAAACATGGCTAGATTACTAGGTGACTCCCTAAAACACCTAGGGTCATAATAATAGCTCCAACATATATGCCGAGGCAACAAAGTACCTCAACTCACCGATTAGTGTGGTGAATACGGCCCAAAAGGACATCGGGAACAAAAAGAAGGGATTTGCAAATGCATCAGAATATTTAGAAACCTGGGATGACTCGGATAGCATAACGGCTGTAAATTCTTAAAAAGATTTGAGACATACTGCAAAATGGTGGCATAATCACTCTACATCACAATATAATTGTTTCGAGAGCAACTGTCAACACACGGAGGTAGTAAGAACTGAACTGAGGCTTGAATCCAACAATCCTATAAGTCTCTATCATAGTAACTCGTCATCCTGATAGATAGATGAGAAGACCTAGTTCTTAATCCCCGTAGAAAAGAAGAGGTTGACTCAGATCAGAAGGCATAAGGTAAAGGAGTAAAAGAGCCTTACGTTCCCTTCCCACAATCAATTCCCTTACATATAACTAAAGCATTTCTAGACTCAACTTTGACCAGTTTGGCTTGGTAATACTACAGGCAGTCGGGCACTGATACCAATGCTATCAGAACCCCAATTCCAAGTCACATCGATCTAGCCGGTAACACCGCATATCACTTTGCGGCCTCACGCACGGTATTCCCACGGGTGTCGCCTTACCATGGCCCGGGACCGTTTGTGCCTTTTGGCTCATGTATATGATAGTGTCGCTAGCATCCATATGACAGAGAACCCGGGCCGACATGACTAGTCGTGAACCCAAAGTGGCACTAACTTACGGGGATAGGCATACGTGAATCAACATCGAGCATGTCGGTTAGCAGCGTGTGAATCGGGGCTGTAGCACTGGGCTAACAGGACTCTGGTGAACCGGGCCATAGCAGGCTAGGCAGGACTCCGGATGTCACCACGTGACATTTCCCCGAAGGGACAGACACAGGAACAAAGTGAATCACATGCCGGCCAATCAAGTGTTCCGGAGCAGTAGTGCTGGGCTAGCAGGACTCCGGTGAATCGGGCTGTAGCGGACTACTATGGCTCATAGAAGCACAAGACTACATTTCCCCATAAGAGAGGCTACCAAGGATAAACAACTAGGTTGTCGGATCCCACACATACCAAGCATATCAATCATACACACAATATGCTCGATATGTGTAAATACAACATGGCATCACAACATAACTCTACGACTCAAGTATTTATTCATTAGGCTCCAAGGAACCAACTATTACAATCATGGTCTCATGACCCAACATTCAGAGCATACAAGTGAAAGCACATGCGGAGGCTTAACATGTCTGGGTACAGACATCTACAAATGAAAAAGGCTGAGAAGCCTGACTATCTACAGGACCCTGCCGAGGGCACAAGATCGTAGCTGGGGTATCAAGCTAAACATCGAAGTCCACACGGAACTACTAGCGAGACTAACGTCTCTCTGCAAAACATAAAATAGGCAAACGTGAGTACAAATGTACTCAGCAAGACTTACATTAGAACTAACTACATATGCATCGGTATCAACAAAGGGGGTGGTGGAGTTTAACTGCAGCAAGCCAGCTTTGACTCAGTGGCCATCTTAAACTACGACCGCAAGTAACTCTTTTGAGGTGGCGCACACGAGTCCACATATTCACCATATCAATACACCACTATGGATCCGCTCCCGTCTCCCTATGAGAACGCCATCCATAGCACTCACGCTTATCTTGTGCATTTTAGAGTATCCACTTTCACTTGTCTATGAACTGTATAGGCAACCAAGTAGTCCTTTACCGCGGACGCGGCTATTCGAATAGATGATGTTAACCCTACAGAGGTGTACTTCTTCACACACGCTCTCACCACTTACCGTTGTTTACACGACATGTACTCGGCAACCTTCAAGCGGAAGCCCAACGAGGGTGTCGGCCACGGCCTACCTGAACACTCAAGTCTCTTGTCCAGGTTTATCGCCTATCCAGGTTCCATCCGCAGGGAGTCCGGCCGAGGTTTCCACATACGGCCCTGAACGATGTGTACAGGGTTCTCGAGACAACGAACAGGCGACTCAGTACACCGTGCCATGGTGTATCTACCACATCATAGCCTACCCCTAGGGTCAGCCCTACGCACGGCCGCCAACACATATCCTATAAACACTAGAAACTAGTTGCAACTCCTGGACAGAGGACTAGGGTGGTTAAGAAGCCGAGAGGGTCCATTGGTTTTGGGCCCAATGCCTGGTAGTAGCTGGTTCTTAAATCACACATACAGATCTCGGTGCTTAAGGACGGATCCAATGAAACAACCCACCATGTACTCCTACATGGCCTCTCATTGATACCTTTACCAGATCATGTTCAACACACTTAGCTCACACACAGTAGGACATGTTCATCACCATTCCAATTCATCCCCGATGAATCAGACCTGACTCAACTCTAAGCAGTAGCAGGCATGACAAACAAGCATGAATGAGTAGGCACATCAGGGCTCAAACAACTCCTACTCATGCTAGTGGGTTTCATCTATTGACTGTGGCAATGACAGGTCATGCAGAGGAAAAGGGGTTCAACTACCGCAGCATAAAACAAATGACTCGTTGTTGCCCTAATGCAGTAAAAGGGCGCATAAGCGAGAGAGTGGGATTGTATCGGAATGAACAAGGAGGTTTTGCTTGCCTGGCACTTCTGAAGATAATATAGTTCGTCATCGGTGTCATCGATCACAACGTCGGAACAACGTCTACCGAGGGGGAACAACACCGGCAATAGAGAAAGAACACAATCAATGCAATGCAACAATATGATGCATGATCATGACATGTCAAGAATGTTATGATTTACACTAATCCATCTAGCAACAGTTTAAATGAAGTCCATATGAACTAAGGGTTCATATGCAAACTCCATATTTAGCATTTAAAATGTCATTATCTTGTTTTCACCTATACATCAGGTATAACTTAGTTTGACATGCATGAAAATGATACAGATGGATAGATTGCATTTTTCTGATAATTTTTCATATGTAAATTATTTCATTTGGAGTTACGGTTGAATTTCTATGATTTTTAGAAGTTTGGGACATTTTCTGGAATTTCTTGAATTGTTTTAATCCAGAAAATGGTTAACTGCGTCAGCATGACGTCTGTGTGACGTCAGGAGGTCAACAGGGCTGCCCCGGGTCAAACCTAGCCAGTGGGGTACACTAGTCAGTGAACCAGTGCTGGTTAGGGTCGCTGACGTGTGGGTCCAGTCAACTGCCTCGTTAGCATGGTCAGAGATGACGCGTGGGCCCACCGTGTTTAGTTAAACCTAAACAGAAAGTATACTATGTTAAATTAGACAGTGGGGCTCAGCTGTCAGTGTCACTAGGAGGTTAATTAGCAGAACTGTTAGTCGCTAATGACATTGGCACGTCAGCTGCCGGCGTTTAACCGCCAGCGACCACATCCGTGGCGGAGGGAGTTGGGATTTCGCTGCAGGGCCCGATTTGGCGCACGGGGAGCATCTGCAGGGAGCTGGCGGAGGGGCGTAACCAGTGCTGGTGGCGGCTGAAGCTCGGGTGGCCTGTTGGGGCACCAGCGACGAGCTTTGCGGCGGTCGTGGTTCGGGCGTGCTCGGGAACGGCGATGTGTTGCGCCATAGATTGAGCAGGTGGGGCATTTCAGCTCCTGGGAGGGCGTGGAGTATGGTGTCTCACTCGGTTTCGAGCCCTGGTGGCTGTAGAGACGGCGGTGACATCGCTGGTGGCGAGGAGTTTGCGGGTACAGCGGGGTTGGAGCTAGAGCACGCGCATGGGTGCGGAGATAAGGGGAGGAGCAAGAGGGGCTCACAGTGGTTCGTATGTAGGAGACGGCGAGCTCGGGGAGGGGCTGGTGACGATGGAAGGTCGCCGGTGATCTCGGGCGGCCGAGGTTGAAGACAGTGATGGCGACGGTGATGCAGGTCGTACGGAGATGCTTGGCTTGGCGGAGAGCTTCAGCGCGAGGAAGCGGAGACCGGGGACTCGTTGGTGAGGAGTCTGGTGGCCGGTGGCCGTGGTAACGGCGAACGGCGGCGACAGGCGGTTGGTGGTGAGAGGGAGAGAGAGCATAGGAGGGGAATGAGCTCGAGAGAGACGAGAGAGATGTCGGGGGGGGGGCTGTGTGCCGTCACCCGAAGAGGCCAGGGCGAATCGGCAAGCAGGAGGTGGCCGGGCGTGCGCCTGCGTGTGTCGGCCACACGCTCGTCCTCCTGGCAAGGAGGAACACGACAGGGGAGGGGCCAGGTGGCTGCGCAGGTGAGTTGTCCCAAGTAAGTTTCTGTTCTTTCCATTTATTTCCCTTTTCTATTATTCTGTAACTGGATAGCTTTATTACAAATACTTAGACACTTCAAAAAATCATGAGACTACTCATGCTCACTCTTGGGAATATGTCCTACAGTAAACATTTCATCTTATGATAATTTGGGCATTTAAAATATTTTATAGCATTTAAATGCTCAAATGCAAATACTATATGATTTAATTCAGTGACCTTATGATGTCCTAGAAAAGTGTGCACCATTTTTGTCAGAGGTTCTAGACCAAGGCAAAGATGATGAACATTTTAGAAGGGCATTCAGGTTCATTGAAAATATTTTTAGGTTGAACATATTTGAATTCCATTTGGTGCTAGGGTTTGGACATCCCCATTTCAAGTTCATTTGAAAATTAAACATGATGCATGGATGCAAATGCAACTAATTACAAGCACTACTCTAGGGCTGTGGCACATATGACACTTCTATGATGATAATTGTGACAAAACCCGGTATCATCATAGATGTGGTGGGCTCCTACTTCTATGACAAAAAATCATGACAGAAAATAGGCTTTTCGTCCTGGGCGGACCGGAGACACAGCTGCATGACATTCTTTGGGCCGTCCATGACGGAAAAAACCATGGTAGAAGCGAGGGGGAGGAAAATTTCGGGGAGTTCCCGGTTATGGTAGGAGGTCGGGGGCCGAGCGATGCGCGTTTCTCTCGTACACGTACGCGCGTGTGTGTGAGGCGTTGGCTCTAACTGAACCTGAGTGAGGCATTGGGCTCTAATTGAACCCCAGCGATTGCACTGCAGGCTACGTGTTACTGAACCCGAGCGATCTATCGATGGATGTTAACTGAACCCGATCGAGCGATTCCTTCGCTACTGTTGCTAACTAAAGCCTATCGATGCTGCCTCTGG
>NC_057797.1:157330280-157366829 GCF_018294505.1 Triticum aestivum | reverse complement strand
TGGAGGGGTGCCCGTGGAGGGGTGGTTGAATAGGACCCCATGGTGTGGAGGGCTGGATGAACAGTAGACAGTGGAGGGGTGGTTGAACGGTAGCCGGTGGAGTAGCATGCGGTGGACGTTGGATGAACATGAGCCCGTGGAAGCTGGAGGAGGTCGACGGTAGCCCGTGGAGGCTGGAGGAGGTCAACGGTGGAGATGAACAATATCCCGTGGAGTCCCGTTTTGTGGTACGCCACACCCCACCCGATGAACAGGACCCCCGTTTCGACCGTAGCGCTCCAACACAAGTCCGTTTCATCCGTTTTGCGGTACGCCACACCCCTCCCGATCAACAGGATCCCCATTTCGACCGTAGGAGGTCCGTTTCGTCCGTTTTGCGGTACGCCAGACCCCTCCCAATGAACAGGATCCCGTTTCGAACATGGCCGGTCGAACATAAGGTTGTTTCCTCCGTTGTGTGGTATGCCAGGCCTCGTTTCCATCGCATGTTCCGTCAAAGCCCTCCCGATGAACACAACCACGCTTTCCATTCCGACCCAGCCAGTTGGCTCCCACGCATTCCATTGCCTCCCGACGAACACGACGCATTCCGTTGCCTCCCCATGAACAAGACGAATTCCGTTGCCTCCCCATGAACACGACGACGACGCTGCCTCGCCATGAACACGACGACGACGTTGTTTCTCCGTTCCGACCCAGCCATGTACACGATCCCTGACCGTACGTTTGCGCGAGTAGGCGTTCGATACCCCGCCCATATGTACACATATGTGGCCATATTTTCTTTCTTGCACCCTGGTCGATGTACGTACGTATACATGCTACGTGCGTGCCTCTACTATGACGTGTACGCGCCTCTACTACGACACGTGCACGCCTCTACATCCACCAGTATATTGTACGTACACATTCGCGACCAGAATGACAACACTACATACGCTTCGATCAGGTGGGTCCCGACTGTCAGGCACTTCCTTGCCTGCGAAGATGTAGCTGGTGGGTCCCAGCAGTCAGGGGGGTGAATCATTTTTTTCCGGACGCACTTCCTTGCGTGCGAAGATGTAGATGGTGGGTCCCAGCAGTCAGGGGCAAACGTTTTTTTCGCGAAATACGGTGGCCCGTCCGGTGGGTCCCCGCTGTCAAGTGGAGGAATAATTATTTTGCACGTAATAAGGAGGCACTTCCTTGCTGCGGCCATGGACCCAGTTGTCAGCCTCTCCACGTACAGTCCACGTCTGATGGAAGCCGTTCCTTGACCACGTTTACCACGCCGGGCTGAGAGCACCAGGGCGGTGGTCGACGGTGAGGCCTAGGAAGGGGACGAAGCGGAGCCGGGGAAGACGCGGCAGTGGATGCCCACGCGTAGAGGAGTACGAGGGTTCACTGGTTCGCTGCGGTGTGAGGCTGCCGTTGCCGCAGAATAACAGGGGGTGTGGGTGAGTAGAGGGATGGCCTGGCCAGCAGTGGGAGTAGTAGGGGGCGGTGAGACCTCCGCCGCATCGCAGTCGGCCACGGGAGGCAGGAGCACGAGGCACGACCGGTGCTGGTTTGGGCGGCTGGAGCAAGAAGACCAGAGGTTGAAGAAGCACTATGGCCATTGGATGGACATCGTACGGTCACTGGAGCTAGAATCATGCATATTGACTAAGTTGACAAAGCCCTCTGTCCCCGTTAACTTAGTAGGCCCACAAGTCAGCCTGCCACTATACTGGGTCCCAGCTAACAGGGGGAGTATTCATTTTTTTGTGCGTAATAAGGAGGCACTTCCTTGCGTGCGAAGATATAGCAGGTGGGTTCGAGCTGTCAGCGGCGGTAACGTTTTTTTCACGAAATACAGAGGCCCTTTCGGTGGGTCCTTGATGTCAGTCGGAGGAATCATTATTTTGCGCGTAATAAGGAGGCATTTCCTTGTGTGCGGCCGTGGACCCAGCTGTCGGCCTCTCCATGTACAATCCACTTCAGATGCATGTCGGTCGTTGACCATGTTGACCAGGCCGCACCGAGAGCACCAGGGCGATGGACGACGGCGAAGCCTAGGAAGGGAACGACACGGAGGCAGGGAAGACTCGGCAGTTGTTTCCCACGCGGAGGGGAGTATGACTGTATGAGGGTTTACCGGTTCGTCTGCCGTCACCGGAGAATAACAGCAGGTGTGGGTGAGTACAAGGATGGCTAGGCCAGCGATGGGAGTACGATGGGGCGGTGAGGCCTGCGCGGCAGCACAGCCGGCCGCGGGGAGGAGGGAGCAGGCAGTCCCGCCGGCGCTTGTTTGAGCGGTTGGAGCAGGAAGAGCAGAGATTGAAGAAGCACGACGGTCGTTCGATGGACATTGTACGGTCACTGGAGCTAGAATCATTCATATTGACTAAGTTGACAAAGCCCTCCGTCCCCGTCAATTTAGTAGGCCCACAAGTCAGCCTCCCACCATGGTGGGTCCCAGCTAGCAGGTGGAGTATTCATTTTTCTGTGCGTAATGAGGCACTTCCAGTGGGTCCGAGATGACGGCGGGGGGAACATTTTTTTCGCGAAATACGGTGGTCCATCCAGTGGGTCCCAACAGTCATGGGCAAACGTTTTTTTCACGAAATACGATGGCCCATCTGATGGGTCCCATTAGTCAGTGGGGAAATGTTTTTTCCGCGAAATACTGGTGGCCGTCCGGTGGGTCCCTGCTGTCAGGTGGAGGAATAATTATTTTGCGTGTAATAAGGAGGCACTTCCTTGCGGCTGCCGTGGACCCAGCTGTCAGCCTCTCCACGTACAGTACTCTTTCGATGGAAGTCGGTCGTTGACCACATTGACCACGCCGTGCCGAGAGCACAACGGCGGTGGACGATGGCGAGGCCTAGGAAGGGGACGATGCGGAGCCGGGGAAAACACGGCAGTTGATGCCCACGCGGAGAGGAGTACGAGGGTTCACTGGTTCGGCTGCGGTGTGAGGCTACCATCGCCACAGAATAACAGGGGGAGTGGGTGAGTGGAGGGATGGCCTGGCCAGCGGTGGGAGTAGTATGGGGACGGTGAGGCCTCTATGGCAGCACAGCCGGCCACGGGAGGCAGGAGCATGCGGCACGACCGGCGCTACTTTGGGCGGCTGGGGCAAGAAGACCAAAGGTTGAAGAAGCACTATGACTGTTGGATGGACATCGTTGACCACGCCGCACCGAGAGCACTAGGGCGGTGGATGACGGCGAGGCCTACGAAGGGAATGACACGGAGCCAGGGAAGACACGGCAGTGGGTTCCCACGCAGTGGAGAGTACGAGGGTTAACTGGTTCGGCTGTCGTCGCTGAAAAATAACAGGAGGTGTGGGTGAGTAGAGGGATAGACAGGCCAGGGATGCGAGTATGATGGGGCCGTGAGGCCTGCCCGGCAGCACTGCCGGCCACGGGAGGCGGGAGCAGGCGGTTCCGACGGCGCTGGTTTGGGCGGCCGGGGCAGGAAGATCAGAGACTGAAGAAGCACGACTGTCATTAGATTGACATCTAAAGGTCTAACGCTGGTAGAGTCGATTGTTGACTAAGTTTATTTTTTGAGAAACCTTGTGTATGCATGAACTTAGTAGGCCCACAAGTCAGCCTCCAAATCGGTGGCAGACAACATAAAGCACATTTGCTATTTTTTATAATTTGCAGCCCATTTGCTAATTCTTAAGTAATTTATTACAGCCCATTTTCTGCCCAGGACCACGGTCAAAAAGTTCAACCTTATTTTGCATATTTCGGTGGAGTCCGAACTGTTGTAATCCCGAAATGATAAACATTTTTTAAGAACTTATTGATTTGCCAAAAAAATCGTTTTGTTTTTGTAAGCAAATAAGACGTGGGACAATTGAGTTGGTTTAAGGGAAAACCAGTGGTAAAAAAATCAGCGTTGGGTGGGAAAAAACAACAAAAATAAGGATGTAATATTGAAAGGGAATTTTATGTGTTTTCAATATAATGATACGTGTATATGAACTAGTAAAACTATAGGTAGAGATTAGAAAACGGATGTAGGACATGCATTTCAAGAGGATAATAGAACTGGGTTGTGTGTTTGATTCAGTAAGAAAAACTGCCTACGGATGTTGAAAGACAAAATATAACTAACGCTGGCGGGCCAGAGGCCAGTAGATACCTGCTGGATCTTTGTGCCCCGTTGTCGTCATGGGTTGGGCCTGTTAAAAACAAAACCAACCCTGGGCAGTCTACGGCCCAGTTGTAACTTGCTCGACCTGAAAAAACAATATACGTGCTCAATAAACAAGAGAATTCTGCAAGTACAGACTGATAACTGGGATGCAACACAGATATTTTTTTATCGTGATAATAAGTGCATGCACTTGTTTCAGAAAAATTGGAGAACTGGGAATTCAAACGGCGGGTGCTTATGCTACCCATCAAATAAAAATCAGGTGCCTGAAAATTCGTTTGGAAACAAATGATTCAGCTTTATATCCACGTCGACCCTCGGCATGATGGTTGGAAGCAAATGCAAGTTCATACCAAAAGATCGTTAACAACAATACCAACTTGCGGACGACAAGGTAGTACAACTACCAATACCAAACTAACTTATAATCTTTTTACTCCTGGCCCTAGTGTTCGTCTGGTAGAAAAATCTTGCAGAGGACCAGCTCCCACTCCTTCTCTTGCTCCAGGTCCCCGAGGTGGTACTGGTGCATCACCCAGTTGGTCCTCTGCTGGTCGAAGTTCTTGTTGGTGTGGAGCACCAGAACCTTTTTTGATGCCCGTCTGCCAGCCGTTGACCATCACTAGCAAGGTATTGCCGGTCTTGTGCCACACCGCATGCATGCCGCACTCTGACTGTATCTTGCGACGCGTCCACGTGCCCCTTTTGAACACCCTGGAATTGCCCTGGAAGAAATGCTTCCTTAGGCCACTCAGTGTGATACCTGCAGTATTGTGGAATACAGGTTTTAGTGTACCTTGTTCGCATTTTCATAACATCTTTGGCATGTTGTAGTCACTTGTTTCACTTTTTATTAACTGTCAAATTGTAATTGCTTCACCAGTTCTGCGTCTAAAAAGAAAAATAGAGCTATAAACAAAGGAATATGTTTGTGCAAGTAGACGACCGACCGGTGTCTTACCTGGAAGTTTCTCAGGTCATGTGTAGCATATGCCGTGCTCGCTGTCGATGGTTGGTATGAACAAATCGATGAGAGACTGAAATCTCGCGCTGCCAGCACTCACTTTGGCCTCAAGGTGCTCGATCAACTCCTGATCTGTGGGATCGAACTTGACGCCAGCCGGCAGCACCAGTCAATCCTTCTTCGACTTGCATCGATAATCCCAGTTATATGGTACTCAATGTATGATCAATCGACTGTTTTAAGTGAATGATGAAAGATTTCGACAGATAAGTGGTACTCAAAATCTGAAGTCCAGAATACCTGAACGCGCCGCCGGGATTCTTGTGTCACCTCACGCGCAGCGTGTTGTCATGTCAATTCAATGTGTGGACATGATGAATAATTTGACCAACGTATACTAGTACTGCTACTGTACCGGACTACTTACTAGTCGTATTTAGTGTCACAATTTATACATAGGTTTAACTAACAAGTACGCACTTGAAGCCTAACTGATATATATATATATATATATGGCTTATGCATAGCATCTCCATCATCATTATCAGTACATCCTACGCAGGTGAGTTAGTATGCACTTGATCCCAGGAAGGTATCTATCCTTCAAACCATAGGAGTGCTTCAAACTAACAACAGTACATAATATCCAACAAAAGAGGGTCGTGCTACAGCAGCAGAATACATGGCTCAGTCTAGATATCAGCACGAATCAAGTTGTGCATATTTTCTGTTGGCATGAACCACATCGCCGCATGTCGGGTTTGCAAAAGCCATCCATTGCATGGAAGCTTGATGCCTTTCACACACTGAAGATTATCTGGCAACAAGCTGTGTCGACAAATCTCTGGATATGGTGATTCACGAAACCCATGGTATGATGTGTAAACACAGCCCCCCCTCGCGAATGGAAGTTTCATAGCACAGTAATCATCGCAGGTGATATGATCGATGATTGGTTGGATGATCGGATAATTGAGCCCGAGGAACAAGGAGTGGTTGCCTAGGATGTAAACCCGCCTCCAGTTGAATACGCCTGGCCCAACGGAGCTGGGATCTTTCTTGAACACTAAGCATTGTACTGCATGTGGTTTGATGTAATGGTTTGGTCAATTTGGTATGTGCGAATGAGCATCAAATGACCATCGTCAGCTGAACGAGCGATAAACCACCAGCCATCGGCTGGTATGATTCCAGGTCCTGGAATCATGAAGGCCAACACATTTGCGTCTGCTGCAACAATTCAAATTAGAGACCAAAAGGACAAAAATAAACAATCATGTTCAGAGTATGTGTGGAATTAAGATTATTATAACAGTGACACATATCATGGACAGAGAATTGCAATGCCATGGTCATAATCATACCCCAAGTCAAAAAAATAAGCCAATGGCTTTCATATTCTAGCAATATGTCATGGTTCAAACATCATGTAACAATGAGAGGAAAACAGCTATGACAGCGCCTACTCATATTCTACCATAGCACTTACTACTACTGTTCTGATATCAACTCTAAGCAATAACATGCGTTGTTATAAAAATCTTGTAAACGAGAGTAACATATAGCAATCATGATGTTATGCTCATAATATGTATTCTAACAATCATTAGATGCCAATTGTTCTCATATCAACTCCAACAATAACATGTGTGGTCATAAAAATCTAGGAAATGAGAGGAACATATAGCAATGATGTGGTTATAGACATGCTATGCATTCTAAATTTGTAACAAATGAACAGGAAGTCATATTCATAAGGTAAAGATGAGATGAGATAGAACAATTACACGATGATAGATTCCACCAGTATAGGCAGCCAATCTATGCGTCGACCGCGTAAACGATGCCATCGTGCACTATAGCATCAGACAGAAATGTTGCCTCAACAGGATTGATGATGAGCCATAACCATGTATGGCGACCGGATTCTAGATAGACTAATCCCATGTTGAACAAGGCAATGAGCTTCTAATCCATGTAGTGTTCTGATGGTGTGGGCACTTCATAGATTACAACTTTCTGCAAACAGAGGTCGAGCCAAAAGCTTGACGCGTCTCGTGCGTAGTAGGCAGGAGTGTCTGGCGGGCCGCGAAGCTCGATGGCGGTGGTATCCAACGATTTAGTAACACCAACATGCTGGTTCAGCTTATTAATTACGTGTCCCATCTGCTGCAGCGTGTATTGTCACTTCACTGCGAAGACTAGTTGAATAGTTCTCTCTGACCGAGATGGGGAATAATGGATCGCGAGGACTTCCTTTCTATAGTATCCCGATGCCTCTACGCTCACTTCACTCATTTTGCTTCGTACCTAGTCACTTGTTGAAATATTTAGAAAGACAAATACTCCGTATTCGGGAACGGAGGGAGGCTTTTACTCTGTACTATTTGGGAACAGAGGGAGTATCACCATATGGAGGGAACAGAGAAGCTTGAAATATGAACATGTCAATGGGAGGGAGTAAGCCCCATGCATGCATGCATGCAACACTCACACGTACACATGGATGCACGCAACACTCAAGAACCCATGCGGCACACAGCACATGACGCAACACACACACTCATGCTCAAGTGTTCAACCTACTCCCTATGTCCGTGAAAGACTGTACATTTAGAGATTTACACATTGACCAGGGCATAATTAACGCCCAAAAGTAGCAGACTTATGTGTGCATGCGACCATTGAGATAAGAAGATTAAATGAAGGCCATTGCATGCTGTAATTAAGGATAGACATGTAGCCTATACCTACAGCACAAGTTGGTGCATTAGTCAATCAATATCGATTTAGATTAAAGGCTAAATGCATTGGAAGTGTAGATGTACATCATGTACTACACTCTTTGTTTTATAGACGATGTACACTCTTTGTTGGAAGACCGAGGGAGGACACGTGCATGCACTCACACACAGAGCCAGGGCGGTTCACGCGCAAGGGTTGGACTCGTGTCGCGCCTGCGTAAAGTTTTGTTTAACTGGTTTCTTTGCTCTGCCAACTAACAGGTGGGACCCAGAAACCAGGTGACAATTTAACCAGTCAACAAAGTGCCACATCGACTATGTGGCCGGTCAGTAGGGTGCAATACGGTGCTCTACGATGAGCTAGTGATCGTATAATCGCCGCAAAACTATATATAGTGACCGTAAAGAGCGTATTGTTACATACGTTGACCACCAGTGTATTTTTCTCGTTTGAAATTAAGCCATATTAATCGGAAAGGACGCAGTATGGACTACTACTACTACTAGTACTAGTACTACTTTGATGTGTCCCGTCAACTCGCCGAACGAGGAGAAGCTTGCTTACTACGCCTCTCCCTCACCCACGCGCGCGGTGGTTGGCAGGACGAGGAGAGGGTTTTGACTACAGCGCCCTCTCCCTATCCTTATCCCTCTCCCTCTCCCTCGCCCTCGCCCTCATGGTGGACGTGCAGCAGTTCAATCGGTGTCAGATTGCCAGAAGCATATTGTACTGTAGTATCATCATTCTTGGACCTTCTGAAGAGGCGAAGAGCCAAGTGCAAGGTTCACACGAGTACGAACTGTTGAACCTCCCGAAGAGGCAAAGATCCAAGCGCAAGGTTTTATAGGAGTTGTCGTCCTAGTAGGAGTGTACTACAACTATAGCGAACGATGCTACTATATGATGCCACCACGTCACGTATATCCAAAGCTGTGCCACCTTTTTTTTCTCAAAGAGCGTGTTGGAGCCCATGCAACAACTACACAAGTTGCACGTACACATGACACATTTACTAGTAATAAATTCTAAAGGACAAATGCCAGTATGCCACACAAGTTCATCTCCAATTCATGTGATAAATTTGTGCACGACTAGTCTACATATATTCATAGCGCTATCATTCACAATTACCATACTCCACTTACACGTTATAGATGGGCTACATGTCCTCCTCCAGGTTCCAGTCCCAGGTGTTCTTTATGGATGGCACGATTCATAGCGGTGGGCAACGGGAATCATTGTCGCAGCTTTCTACTCCGGTTCCATACGATGGAGACTCATCCAAGCTGAAGCGGCATAAATCAGGGATAGCGTGTCCCAGCATGTCGTTCATCCAGCGGTGTGCACTAAAGACACAACCATGCTTCATGAACAGCAGGCCTTCCGTGTCGTGCATGGAAGGTGTCCGCTTCACAATGGGGTAGCTGTCCCCGATGAAAAGCAAGTACTCTCCAAGAGTGTTCCTTAGCACCCACGTAGCATCACGAGGGTCGAACTCGGCGCCGTTCATCTGGTACACGCGACATCCCATATCTGGACACATGGGGACGTACATAGTCAAGGTCCACGCATAATAATGTTGTGCTCAAATATGGCGGTCAGTAATACTGTGCAACTAATAGTACTACTCTGGTATAGAGGAAGTAAAATAACCGTCTTATTATATATAGCCACTCTTGGCTACATGGATGAGATAGTAAGACATGGAAAAACAAAAATGGTGGCAGCTAGTGGGTTCAAGTCTTCAAGAGCCTAGCTAGCTATATGCGTCCTCCAAGGTAAAAAGTACTCCTACTAGTACTACAAAGTATACTACTAGTACAACAATGAAAGAGAAGGCGAGAGGGTTAAAAAATGGAATACCTGGGTAGATGGTGACGGTCCGATCGTGGTAGATTGTCTGACCATGTTGCACATCAGTGGTACCATGGGTAATGACTGCTAAGATAGTTGATCCCAATATGCCAAATTCAGCTACAAGGTTCTAGGTTAGACCGATTCGCAGATGCAAATGCACATCCAGGATCGGCGATCTTCTTTTGATTGGGGGATGACTGGTCCCTGCAAAATAATGGAGTACGTTAGGGATGCAAATGATGGTTTGTGCATTCCGTTTGTAATCTCCCGTACCGTAGGATGGCAACCAGATGAAACAAGTCCCCTAGCTTGTCACCGCGAAGATGCGGCCTAGATGGTGCACGGCATCTTCGAACGTGTAGGGGTACAAATCTGCCTCCGCCAACATGCGCCAGCCTCTGCCGTTACTGCCTCTTGCATTGATGGCAATCCTTATGTCGAACACCGCGATGAGATAGTAATCGTCATAGCCGCGTCGCTTTGTCGGCAGGTCCACAATTGCTATCTTCATCAATCTCATGTAGGCATCATCATACGTATTCAAGCCCAGCCAGTCCGGAAGGCCGATCCAAATGGTGGAGAAGGGGTCTACCAGAATGGCCGCACTGCTGTGGATGTTGTGCAAAATGATGGTGGTATCCGGCCGGAGGTATGCAAGCCAATTTTCGTTGGCACCGACCTAGACCTATATATAAGATGGTGGGCAGCGGAGAAATTACGGGATGGAAATGGAATAACTAAGTACTACATGATCAAACTCCATTACTGACCTGCTCATCGAACAAAATCGGACTACCTCTCAACGTCGGCAACTCTAGTGGAGTCAACATGCAACCATGGCCAAGGAGCGGTGGACTGTTCGAAGGATTGTCCCATAGAAGAACCTTCTCCTCGAGGACGCATGGAAGACCAACAAGCATGACCTATTTAAGCAGCGTCTTGAAAAAGTTGGTGCAGGAAGCACCGAGTCTTACGGCGGTGAGGACGTCGGAGCGGCGTGCGATTTCTCCCACAGGATCGTCATCCAAGGTCTCCCAGCCCCGACGAGGAGGAGAACCGCCTGGCGAATCCATGGGAGCAGCGAAAAACTGCCTTCTCTTCGGGGGGAGGGGAACTGGCGAGGAGGAGATAAGAGCGTAGTAACCGCAGGGCCTCGTCCCTTCCAACTGTAGATCATTCCTCAGCGAAGGGGCGAGGCTATTATTTACTACTAGTACTCCCTCCGATTCTTTTTACTCTGTGCATAAGAGCAGACCCGGATACCAAGGCAGGGGCTCACTGCATGCTTTCTGGACGGAAATACCCCTGGCGCATGGATGGGAGGAGCTAGAAGCTATAAATGCCCCATGCGGCCCATTGGTTGTCCGCCCGCGTTCTCCTCTCTCTGCATGCTGCATGGATGTCTCCCTCTCTCGCACATGACTGCATGCGGTGGCGCTGGCCTATGAGAAGCTCGCGTGGAGATAGCAATCTTCTCTCCAGAAGAGATTTTTTTGAAAGAAAGGGATTATGGAACGTTATGGGATTGCATTATACTGTAAATAATAGCACTAGTAAGAAATTTTTGGCACTAGGTAGTAGTTTTTGGCGTGGATTAAGAAATTTTGGGTATTTTTTTGCCATTTTTTGTACACGGCAACTAGTGTCAAAAACGTGTTACATTATGTGACGGAGGAGTACGTACTCGTACTGTAGCAGTACTAGTACTACTTTTCTCAACTAGTAGTGCGATGTATTGTAATTCTAGTCTAGTCTAGTATAGTGCACCAGTTTTGAACTCTTGAATCTCAGGGCCAAGGAGCTACAGTTGGAAGTGGAGGGTACTACTGTTCTCTAGAACCATCGCTGTACTATCAATGCAGGGGAAGTACACCTACGTAGTGGCCTAGTTGTACTCTCGGTGCTCTATTCAGCCGCTCCTCTCACGCACACACTAGCAGCCTGTTTATCAGCGACGGTTACTGCGGGGTAGAACATTTGAGTTATTTGATACAACGAGACTAGGCTTTTCGCTTCCATTTGTGGAGGTGTAATGGATCTCGTCGAACTTTGTTAGTAGTGCCTTCTTTATGAATGAGATGAAGCAAAGCTTTTGCCTTCGTTTCAAAAAAACACATCAAGAGGAATTTCTTTTATAGTAGAGCCGATAATGGAGTGAAGTCCATGCGTGCAACGCCACAAGCTATAGAGTAGTAGTACTTCCTCCGTCTAGGTGTCTAAGTCATCTTACGTTGTGCATCGCGACTAAGGCGAAGAGGAAAACGAGAAAACTTAATGTCTTTTCGCTAATTAATAGCATTGCATGCAATGAACTAACCACTTCATGTTATGTTTGGTAGTCTCAAGTCATTGAAAGCATGCACAACCCACATATCTTATTGGTTGATATGCCACAAAACAAAAAATGAGAAGGGAGTTAATGTATGGTGCCTAAGTGTTTTGGGATTATTTGGTTTTCCTAAGGTGGCTTACACACCTAGACGGAGGGAGTAGAGCACTTTACGTACAGAGCCATATTGCATAGTTCCCAATGCCCCACCAGGCTTTTCCGGCTCCTCGGGCTTAATTGGGAGGCGCTAGTTTAAATATGCTACTAGCTGATGAGGAAGCTGTATGCGAGGTGCGGCTAGGGCGAGCACGCGAGCCACGGGATGCTGGGAAGGAAAACTCGTTCATGTGGCTAGGCTGTCCAGTGCACCCAGATTTGGGGCTGCACGTCCGTTTGACTTCAAAACTCAAACTGCCCGTGTAAAATATTGGCTCGCAGCAAAGTGTAGTAGTACCATTTTTTAAAAAAGGCCGTCGTGCGTTTGGCCGGGATCGAACTCACAAAATGAGGTATACACTCCCACAACCACTATAGTACTCGTTGGAGTACAACGCAATCTAGAATCTCCTTTTGTCGCTAGTAGTACGTAGATTGTTCCTTACAAGAAACCCCTATCATCTGCTGCTGGCTATAAGCCAGTGCCATGTCATCTACAGCCCATCTTATAGCCAACATGTACAATAATAGATCAAAAGAGTGTACTACTTTTTTATTATGTGGCCCACTTCTCATTCTCACAAAGTGCCTAGGAGCACGTGCTAGAGCTGGCTCTTCATGAAGAGCCCGCTTACCTTATCTCTCCTCTTCTCTTTCCTCTAACTAAGCAGAAATATACTAGTTTATTTCTTATAGCCCGCTGACTCAGCTCTATTGTACTTGCTCTAATAATGCAAGAAACCACTAAAATGCCAAGAAACTACTACCACTTGCATACATGGCAGACTTAAGATAAGACTGCCTTATCAACCATTGTACATGCTCTTACCAACAAAAATCCTCGAGTGACCTCCTACCTCCGGCCCGTCCACCTAGTCATCCTCGGCCATGGGACGCAGCTACCGCTGCCGGTAGAAGGCGAGGTCAAAACCTCCGGCGGTGCGGAGCCCATGTTGCGGCAGCCCGGATGCCAGCTCCGTCTGGCGCTCGCGGCCGCTAGCTAGCCAAGATAGCTTTGTCCAGCTACTTGTTTGCAAGGTTTCCTAGCTAGATTGGCACGGCAGCGTGGCGGCTTGCTCGCGCACGCCGCGCTAAGGCCAGCGATCTGAATCGAGAGAAGGATGGCGCGGCGGCTTGCTCGCTCGTGAGTCACACTTGGGCCAGCCTGCCAACCCGTGTGGAGGCCAGCGCGGCGTCCCGCCCGTCCGGCGGAGCGGCAGCCAACTCGCTCATCACCGGCGCCACCGACGAACACGCATCAGTACTGTTTGAAGTAATTTTCAGGAAAAATAATGATTTTAGGGGGAATAACATGATAGAAGGTCAGATGTGGGTCCCTCGCGTCAACGGTCAAACAAAATGTGTTGGTTTAAGCTGCCTCTTCAGCACGAACGTGTGGGCCAACCCTGTCATAAATGGGTTTAAACGAACCTAATCGGTAGGAGTACTAGGTAGTTTTTGGCGTGGATTAAGAAATTTTGGGTACGTTTTTGCTATTTTTTGTACAATAGATTCTTCCTATGGCTGGTTGAAAGTGGTAGTTTTTTGTTAAATACTCTACATATTGTAAGTAGGAGTGAAAGTTAAGCTTCGTAAGCCAATAAGCAAGGCTAGTTATATAGTGCATATGTGTACATGATTGAAAGTAAATATCAACCATGAGTGACTAATATCTGGATGGAAAACTCAAAACTATGGAATACTAGGAAAAAAATGCATGGTTGGAAATACTAGCAATGTTCATGTCCATTGCAACGAATCTGAATTAGAATAATACTAATTCACAAACTTGGTACAAAACACTCTAATTTTGATATACATATGCCACTAGAGATATATTATGTTTCAATTAGAATATATTCCTTGGGCTGTTTTGGTGAGGTCAGGGAGGGATGTGGTTGGTTTTAAGATACTAATTATGGGTTTTTCTGCAACTTGGTAGATAGGTGGGATGTTGGTGAGAAAAGGCAACAACTTACCTCACAATTGTTAGATGTAGATCTAATGGTCAAAAATGACGGATGGCAGACACACCAGCATCACCAACTTAGTCTTGTGTAGGAGTAGTAGCAAGATTCGTGCATTGCACAGAACATCAAGATGCATTTTTTTTATAAAACACTTGTTGTGATTGACCCTTGAGGGACTAATCCCATGTGTAAAAACTAATGATATCTCGAGAAATATGAGATAAGGTGAAGATGAGTGGGGTGTGGTGGTGGTTGGTGGTCGGACTGAGCGGATGCATAGGGATTGACGACGCCGGCAGCGGCCACCAGGCCAGTTTGTTCTAGGGGCTTCCTTTCTTAATTGCTCAACAATGAGGTTTGTTGGAGATAAGGATGAACGAGGGAAGGCCTTGTCTGCAAATGTGGAGAGGTGTGCGGGTATCTTTTAGTTTAATTTCCATCCGTCAGATATAGATTGGACGGTATATATTGCAAGATGGCACACGTACCATCATCACTAACTCGGTTTTTTATAAGAGAAGAAATATAAGTATGGAGATACAAACGTATTATCGATACTTGCTTTCGTAAACTAGCATCTACATTCTATTCAACGCCTCGACATGTGGGGCCTTAGCACAATGACTTCTCGACTGTGTAAAACAAAGATTTTCCCGTCGCCGAAAAGGAGGGGGTGACGGCGACACACTTTTTGGCTTGCTCTAGTCGTAGTAGTCATACTAGGTGGTCTAAGCACGTGTAGATTTATTATTTTTCATGTCTCGTGTTCGCCGTACTGCCACGACTGTTGATGAATAGATGGTAAGTTATTCACGGGGAAACCCTTGTTGAGCGTGTTTGCGAGAGAGAGAGAGAGAGAGAGAGAGAGTGCGTGTGTGATATGTTAGATACTGAGGCAATGATAACAGATTCTTTGTGTCTATGTGTGTGGAGGATAGAGAGAGACATGTACATGGGGCTTTGTGTTGTGTAACGTGGAGACACATATACATAATTAGAGAGTGAGTGTGTGATATACACATGCGGACATGAGGAGAGATGAGGATCCAGATAAATGGGTGTTTGTGCGTGTCTGTGTGTGTTTGTGCACGCATTTGTGTGTGAGAGGGAGAGAGTGTATGTGGAGTAGAGAGACCACTGATGATGTAAACCTAGTATAAGGGAAGGGGGAATGGTGTGACATGTGTAGTAGCGAGATAGCACGGGTGCGGGCGGGGGGAGCAGACTATTTCGAAGAGACATCGAGTGTGTGTGTGGGAGAGGGGTGTGAGAGCGAGAGAAAGAGAGAGCTAGCGACGGAGAGAGAGAGAGAGAGGAAGAGAGGGGGCGAGAGGGGTCGTTTGTGTCCATAAATGGCGTATAGATAGGGAGACAATGTTGATGTTGTCCGAAATTGGCCTTTGAACGGAGACGCAAGGGAAGCGAGTCATCGTGTGTGTGATAGGGACTTCATGAGAGATCTAAAATAGATGGTGTAGAGAAAAATGTGCACAATCGAGAACGATTATACATTAGGGAGCTATGCAAAGAGTCATGACATATATGTATACAGGGAAGGAGCTGGGGTGGGTCCGCATGTGGGAGAGATAGAAAGAGGAGAGTCGTGCACAAGGAGACAGACTGTGCTTGTTTGCAGTGGGGGTGGTGTGTGATGTGAGTGCGCGAGAACCACATAACTAGGGAGATAGACGTTTGGGGGCGACGTTTTGTGTGTATGGGAAATATAAACTCTACATAGTGCATGTGCTTGGGTAAGAGAGATAGCGGGAGACCTAGAGAGCGAGGGAAGAGATGTTTGCATGCCCGAGAGACAAAGTGATAGAGACCTATGTTGGGGTCCAGACTTTACAAGAGAGAGGGGTGTTAATGTGCTCGTGTGTTGGTGTTTGGGGGAGAGAATGACTTCTCTATGTGTGTGTGTGTGTGTGGTGGGGGGGGGGGTTGACTTAAGATAAAGAGTGAGGTGTCTATATTTGAGGGACTTTAGCGTAATTGAGATATTGTGCACTCATGGTTGATCAATTTGTTTCACAGTTTGTACTATGAGATAACGATACTTTTGAACATGCGTGATATACCTTGATGTACCACAATTACAAACCTAAGATTGGAATTTTGGAATTCGACTCCATCATTAGCTTTTGTAATTCATTTAAACGGAGGTACATTTTTTAAGCCGGGATTTCGTGATTTCAAATTCATATATCAAACCTAGAGATATACACATACGGGCATGTTCAAACTTTATAATCATCCACTTTATTCATACACCTACACATTTTTGCTTTTGTCATCATATTTAGGATAAAAACATTTGGAATTTCATTTGAATTGGACCGTATGATGGTATTTGCTTGTAGTAGCTCAATGATCCATATTTGAATTGAATGGACAGTCTAAGTTTCGAGTTGGAGACATTGATTTTCAAAACTTGCACATTTTTTTGCATGCAAAACAAACAAATTTTCGGCCCAGATATCATAGTCGGCCGTACGAGAGCAGGATACTTATAATTTTAGGCGCCAAAAGCTTTCAAACTTCCCGCTCACATCGAAATATCACGCGCTCGAAAGTTTAGCCCTGCGATATTCCTGTTTTACCCCTGCCACATGAACGGAAAAGGGCTGCTTTGGTAACTCCATTGTTTTCCCCTCTTTGCCCCCAACATTCTTCCCAGAGCCCCTCCCCTTCCCCTCCCCGACCCCCCAACCACGGCAAGCCGCTGAATCTAGTCCTCCGCCACAACGGTGGACCTCACACCCTGTCGGATCTACTGTAGGATCGAAAGTATGTCTAGAGGGGGGGTGATTAGACTACTTGACCAAATAAAAACTTAACCTTTTCCCAATTTTAGTTCTTGGCAGATTTTAGCTATTGTAGGACAAGTCAAGCAATCATCACACAATTTAAGAAAGCATGCAAAGAGTATATTGGCAGCGGAAAGTAAAGCATGCAACTTGCAAGAATGTAAAGGGAATGGTTTGGAGAATTCAAACGCAATTGGAGACACGGATGTTTTTCCCATGGTTCGGATAGGTGGTGCTATCCTACATCCACGTAGATGGAGACTTCAACCCACGAAGGGTAACGGTTGCGCGAGTCCACGGAGGGCTCCACCCACGAAGGGTAATGGTTGCACGAGTCCACGGAGGGCTCCACCCACGAAGGGTCCACGAAGAAGCAACCACCCACGAAGGGTCCACGAAGAAGCAACCTTGTCTATCCCACCATGGCCATCGCCCACGAAGGACTTGCCTCACTAGCGGTAGATCTTCATGAAGTAGGCGATCTCCTTGCCCTTACAAACTCCTTGGTTCAACTCCACAATCTTGTCGGAGGCTCCCAAGTGACACCTAGCCAATCTAGGAGACACCACTCTCCAAGAAGTAACAAATGGTCTGTAGGTAATGAACTCCTTGCTCTTGTGCTTCAAATGATAGTCTCCCCAACACTCAACTCTCTCTCATAGGATTTAGATTTTGTGGAAAGAAGATTTGAGTGGAAAGCAACTTGGGGAAGGCTAGAGATCAAGATTCATATGGTAGGAATGGAATATCTTGGTCTCAACACATGAGTAGGTGGTTCTCTCTCAGAACATATGAGTTGGAATTGTGTATGTGTTCTGATGGCTCTCTCCACGAATGAAGAGGAGGTGGAGGGGTATATATAGCCTCCACACAAAATCCAACCGTTACACACAGTTTTCCAATCTCGATGGGACCGAATCAACAAACTCGGTCGGACCGAAAAGGTAAACCTAGTGACCGTTAGAGATTTTCGGTGGGACTGACATGCAACTCGGTAGGACTGATATGGTTAGGGTTTGGGCATAACGTAATCTCGGTGAGACCGATTACACAAACTCGGTGAGACCGAGTTTGGTAATAAGCTAACCAGAGAGTTGGTCAAGAAAATTCGGTGGGACCGATTTGCTCTTTCGGTGAGACCGAAAAGTTACAAAAGGGAAACAAAGAGTTTACATTGCAATCTCGGTGGGACCGATTCGCTCTTTCAGTGAGACCGAAAAGTTATGAAAGGGAAACAGAGAGTTTGCAATCCCATCTTGGTGAGACCGAGATCCCTATCGATAGAACCGAATTGCTAGGGTTTGGCAGTGGCTTATGACAAGTGAAACTCGGTGGCGCCGGATAGAAAGAATTGGTAGGACCGAGCTTGGCTTAGGGTTTAGGTCATATGTGGATATGGGAAAGTAGTTGAGGGTTTTGGAGCATATCACTAAGCACATGAAGCAAGAGGCTCATTAAGCAACACCTCATGCCTCCTTGATAGTATTGGCTTTTCCTAAAGACTCAATGTGATCTTGGATCACTAAAATATAAAATGAAGAGTCTTGAGCTTTTGAGCTTGAGCCAATCCTTTGTCCTTAGCATTTTGAGGGCTCCACTTTCACATCCATGCCATGCCAATCATTGAGCTTTCCTGAAATAGTCATCTTGGAATAGCATTATCTCAATGAGCTATATGTTGTTATGAATTACCAAAACCACCTAGGGATAGTTGGACTTTCAATCTCCCCCTGTTTGGTAATTGATGACAACATATAGATCAAAGCTTCGACAAATGATAATAAGCATGAAATATATCGTCGCTTTGAGAAGTATGTGACAAGTAAGAGCTCCCCCTAAATTTGTGCATATTTAAAATTTGCTTTGGACTGCAAATGCACAAAGAGTTAGAGTCATGGGTTACTCTTCCATGTCACATACATCTTGGTGGAGCGCTTAAAATGATAAGAATGAAATACATGCACTCATCACCAAGAATAGTGAATGATCACATAAGATAGATAAGATGATAATATTAAGCAAACATTAAGTGTAGCTTATGATCAAACACATGATCATCAATGTCTCACGAGCAATGACATAGTATCTCACACAAAAGCAAACAAAGTTCGAAAAAACACCAAATAAAACAAGAGAGAATAAAAGCAACACTCTCTCTCGAAGCCTATGATCTATACATTTTCTCCCCCTTTGGCAACAAGTTACCAAAAAGTTCCTAGAAAATGCATAGTGCTTAGTTGACACTCAGGCTTGATTTTCAGGTGGTGGTGGAGTCCGGAGCACTCCAAGGACGAAGCCTTCTGTAGACGTGGTCGGAGTCGAGGCTGAAATGGACGCTGGAGCTGGTGGAACTGAGGCTGTAGCTGGTGCACACATGGTGGCTCTAGGGTCAGCAACTGGCACTGCAGACGACCTCGGACCTCATGGCACTCTGGCAAAGGCATCAGTTGTAGTCTTGCCTCTCCTCTCCTACATGTCATCCTAGAGCTGCTCCACTTCAGTCTGAATCTCTGTCACTTTGACATCCAAGTCATAGAACTTTTGTTCCATGATCCTCTCTAAGCTTGCCTGGTTCTGAGTTAGGGTGGCTAGTCCTTGCTCAATCCGCAGGGTGGATGCAATCAAGTAACCAAGCTGCTCTTGTTTGGTTTTCAGGAAATATTCAGATGCCTCCTCTTGAGTAGGCATCTTGGCAGCTTTCTCCTTACTCACCTTCTCCTTCTTGGCTTGTGCTTGTGCAGATGATGGTTCATTATTAGTCATGACAACTTGATTATCTTCAAAATCTGGACGGATGGGCAGGTGTTCCTTGTCCAATAAGTATATGCCCGTGCCCATCTTGGAGTTGATTAATTCCTGAATTTGTGGGGCATATCCACAGCTCCTCTTCTGATCAGCTGCTGTCCTCTTAATGGTCTCTACCATGAGGCTCATCACCTTGAACTTCTATGGCACATCAAATATATGAAGCAAATTGATCGCATGGCCTCTGATCATCTTCTGATCACCTGACTTGGGCAACAAGGTGTGCCTCAGTATCCAATTGATGGTTGGCAGCCCTGACAGAAGATAGTGTACTGAGCCAAACTTGAAAGTGTCAAGTGCTTCATTTGGAACTTCCTTGTACATGTTTGACATTGAGTTATGATCCATCTTCTTCTTGGCATATACATCCAAGTCATCTTCCTGCTCTTCTGGGGCATTAATCAGCTGAGCCCATTCAGCAACTGTAGATTGGTACCTCGTACCTTCAGACATCCAATTTTATCCTACCATCTGGATAAAAATGTGCTGTGGAGTAGAACTGCATGATAAGCTCCTCATTCCACTTTGTGAGCTTCTTCCCAACAAAGTCCTCTACTCCACATGCCTTGAAGCTGTCCTGCACTCCAGGGTAGTTCTCTTCATTTTCCTTGATGTATTCCCAGTCGACCCATCTCATATCACATACAATTGGCTTCTTGTCCAACAAAACTATCTCATAGAAGTCCTGCTGTTCCTTAGTGTGGAACCTGTAGTCAACAGCAGTCCTTCTCCTTGAAGCATACTGATCTGCTCCTCTCCAGTTCCTGAGCCCTGAGTCTCTCCTGAGCTTCATGTCCTCAGCCACAGGATGAGCATCATTGTGGTCTGGGATCTTGGGCTTGAGCTTTCTAAGAACTTGCTCTTCATCATCTTCTGCAATGTCAGGCACTGGGGCCTTGTTCTTCTCAGCAGCTGGGATGCTTCTTGTATTTATCTTTGGTTTTGGCTTTGGAGCTGGCTTGGCCTTGGAAGCAGTTGCCCCTGTTCTTATGGCATCACCCATCAGCTTGGGTGCCTTAGGTGCTGGTGCAGCTACCTCTTCTTCTTCCTCCTCATCTTCCATGATGGAAGCCTTGCCAAGCACTCTGGCTACAGTTTTCTTCACCCTTTCTTTCCTCTTCTTGCCTTCAGCAGCAACTGGCTCAATGGGAGTGGGCTTCTCAGTTGAAGCTCTGGCCTTTGACATAGGTTGCCTGCCTGCTGGCCTTTTGATCTTCATCCCTGGTTTTATGCCTTGTGTTGGCTAAACTCTCTTGGAAGGTGCTTCCTCTTCTGCCACATAATCCTCATCTTCCGAGTCTGAGGTTCTCTTCTTTCTCTGTCTTGTGGCAGCTTTAGGCAGATTGCTAGGGGTGCTCCTGCTGCCATCATCTGAGGAACTTGAGGGACTAGTGCCCTCACTCATCTGCACTTGCTGTTCTGACATGTTCTGGCTATCACTTTTGTCTGACATGATGAACAAGCTGACTGCTGACCCTGTGAACAGTTTATAGATGAGGTAGAGTTGATGAGCATCACAAAATGCAGAGATTTTTGCAAAAGAATGATTCAAAAACTTAGTTTTAGTTTCCCACTGAAAGCATCTCGGATCTACCGATTTTTAAACTCAGTGATACCAAAGCAGTTTTGGAACCTAAACTAGTGAACTCGGTCAGACCGAGTCACAGTTCGGTGGCACCGAGACTGCTAGGGTTTCACAAAGTTCCAAAATCGGTCACACCGATAAGTAATTCTCGGTCAGACCGAGTCTCACTTGTGCAATGGCATAAGCCAAATCGGTGGGACCGAGTTTTTCAACTCGGTGGGTCCGAGATGGTTTCGGCGGAAACCTAACCCTAAAATTTCGAATTAAACCTAATCTACGAGTTCATTGACTGGATAGAAGTTTAACAAACGTGGCAAGAATCATGATGATCACAATGTGCTAAGAATCGGATTGGGGAATAGCACAAAGATCGAGTCCATACCCTAGTTCGGTGGAGACTCGCTACGGCGGCAACGGCGGGGTTGAATTTCCGTTGACGACGACGGAGACCAGCGACTGGAGGCGGCTGGCGGCGAGGAGATGATCCGGAGACCAAGTTGGCAGAGCAGGCTATCGCGCGGGCGAAGGGGTTCGGAGAAATTTCCAAATATTTGCCCGTGACTATATATAGCCCGACCCTGTCGGTGTGACCGAGTGGAACAACTCGGTGGCACCAAGATGCAAAACTGTATACAGTTGTTGCAACTCGGTGTGACCGAATGGTTCAAATCGGTTGCACCGAGATCGAAAACCTAGATCAATTTAATGATCTCGGTAGGACCGAAAGTAGTGTATCGGTCAGACCGAGAATCATAAAGAGGTTTTGGAAGTTTAAGTCTATGACGAATCAGGGACTCCGAGCGCTCCTCACACAGAGTGGTTCGAATCTGACTTGATCAAATTTTGTGATGCAGCATGAATAGAGTTTGAGACGAGAAAAGCATAGATAGCTAGAGGAGGTTCTTAGGCATTCTTGTCCATCCACTTGGCAAAAGGAAATAAAACCAAACAATCAAAACAACAAGTGGATGTCCTCGAATGAGTAAAATATGCAACCAGTACGCTCACACAATAAGATGGCAAATGAAATATGTGACAAGGCATGCACAAGCCATTCTAGCATCTATCAAGCAATTTGCGATGACAAGGTCATCTATATATGAGTATATTGACTTAGGAGTCAAGTGAGAACACTTGATCATAGGTCATACTCACCGTTAAAGCTCAAGTGGGGTTACCACTTTTACATAAAGCATTGTTGTGTTCACATCTTTAGAGTTGCTTTAGTTCAAGTCTTAGAGTAAAGCTCCCCCTAGATGTGATATCCCCCCTTAGAGGGATGAACTAACCTCGGGTTTTGTCGATGATGACTTCATGTAGATGTTGAAGATGTGGATGCTCAATGTTGATGTAGATCACTTGGAGCTATCCATTTGAGTGAATTGCACTTTCAATACCTACATGGGTTAGTCCCACAAGGAACAAACAAGGATATCCATAGACATAGAGTGATGCACACACAATATGATGTCCATGAAAACTTTTAGGTTACCTTGTCCCTTGTCTTACCAACAAGAGGGTTTGTGACTCCTTGAACTGGTGCAAGATGTGGAAGTTGATTGCACTTGTTCTTGCCAAAATGATAAGAGTGAAGTATGTTGGCGGAGTCACACTCAAGAACTCTCTAGTTCTTCTTCTTTTGGATCCACACCATCTTGATGGGAATCCTTGGAGTTGTAGTCGTACTTGATGAAGTGGAACTTGAAGTAGTCTTGGGAATCCACTTGACTAAGGTCTTAGGAGCTTCTTCAAATGCATGAATTTCCTCTTGAAGCTTGTCCTTGCCTTTTTTGCTTGTAGTCTTGTGGTGGAAGATCATCTTGAGCTTGTGTACCCTTGAAAGAAGTATCATACTTCTCTTGTTGAGGAACAAACTTTGTCATGGGGTATTGATCTTATTCCCACTCAACTCCATTGGCATTGAACTTTCGTTCAAAACCAACACCTTGATTCTTCCGGTGCATTCCTTGCTTGCGCACAATTTCCTCGAATTGCTTACTCCTGGCAAGGCTTTTGTACACTCCTTTCTCTATAATTCCCTTCAATAAGATATTTTCTTGCTCAAGTGTAACTTGGCTAAGAGAATCATTAGTGGAATCAAGAGAACTACTAGAAGCAACAATATTGGATTTAGCATGATCATTGTTACTGCTAGAGGAAGAATCTTTCTTGTTCTTGTTACTAGACTTGACTTGAGGCATGTAAGTGGATAAGAGTAAACGCTTGGCAATGTAAGAAGAACTTTTCTTGAGGAGATCATCATTGATTGCTTTTAAGAACTCATGCTCTTGCTCAAGATTGAGCTTTTCAAAGCATAGTTTCTCATGAGCTCTTAAAAGTTCTCGATGAAATTCGAAGATAGTTTCATGAGCTAACTTAAGAGTGTTTAGTTCTTTAGTTAGAGCCTCAATCTTCTCCTTATCATTGTCATTCATTTTATCTTCATTAGCATGATTAATTGACGTTTCATCATAGTATTCATCACCAGAGTTGTCAACAAGCAAATCATCACCTAACAAGTCATCTTCATCACTATTGAAATCAACATACTCGGGGTGTGTTACCTTAGGACCTTTGTCCATGAAGCATCTTCCAATTCCTTCATTTGGTGAGTCAAATATGTCGTAGGAGTTGGTTGACACAAGTGCTAGACCGGCAACACCTTCATCTTGAGTATCTTCGGAGTCGGAGTGATAACTTCTCTCGGAGTGGCTGTCGGAGTCGGAGCCGGATACCCATTCACCAACATGAGCTTGATGTCTTCGTTTTGTGTAGCTCCTTGATGATTTTTCCTTCCTTTCTGAATCCTTGCTTCTCCGTGAGTATCTTCGTTCATAACGATCATCTCTACTCCTTCTCTCTCTTGGTGGTGATTCTTTGCTTCTTCTTTTTGGAGAATCTTCTCTTCTCTTGTAGGGATCCATACACTCATTGGAATAGTGTCCGGGTCTTCCACAACTGTAGCAGTTTCGCTCTCGACTAGAAGATCTTTTGTCATTGTAGGACCTTGACTTGAAGCTTCTACTCTTGTAGAACTTGTTGAAGTTCTTCACCATTAAGCTCAATTCTTCATTGAAGTTTTGTTTCTCACTTGATGATGTAGGGGATTCACATGAGGCTTTGTAGGCACCACTTGATTTGTTGTGAAGTTCCTCTTTATCCTTAAGTGACATCTCATGAGCAACAATTCTTCCAATCACCTCCATTGGCTTGAGATCTTTGTAATTGGGCGTCATTTGGATCAATGTGCACACGGTATCATATTTTCCATCCAAGGCTCTTAGAATCTTCTTGATGATGAATCTATCGGTCATCTCTTCACTTCCTAAGCCGGCAATCTCATTTGTGATGAGAGCAAGCCTAGAGTACATTTCAGCGACACCTTCACCATCCTTCATTTTGAACTTGTCAAGTTGACTTTGAAGCACATCCAACTTGGATTCCTTGATGGAGTCGGTACCTTCGTGCATATCAATTAAAGTGTCCCAAATTTCCTTTGCATTCTCAAGACGGCTGATTTTGTTGAATTCTTCGAGGCACAATCCATTGAAGAGAATATCACAAGTTGAGCATTGTATTGCAACATCTTCAACTCATCCGCGGTAGCTTCATGGTTTGGCTCTTTCCCATCAAAGAAGTCACCTTGCAAACCAACACACACAATAGCCCAAATGGCGGGGTTATGTCCAAGAATATGCATTTTCATTTTATGCTTCCAACTAGCAAAATTAGTACCATCAAAGTAAGGACCTCTACGGTGATGATTTCCCTCGCTAGACGCCATACTCTCCTAGGTGGTGAAACCAAGGCTATGACCACCAAAAGCTATGGAGATCAAAGCAAATGGAGACCAAAGCTCTGATACCACTTGTAGGATCGAAAGTATGTCTAGAGGGGGGGTGATTAGACTACTTGACCAAATAAAAACTTAACCTTTTCCCAATTTCAGTTCTTGGCAGATTTTAGCTATTGTAGGACAAGTCAAGCAATCATCACACAATTCAAGCAAGCATGCAAAGAGTATATTGGCAGCAAAAAGTAAAGCATGCAACTTGCAAGAATGTAAAGGGAAGGGTTTGGAGAATTCAAACGCAATTGGAGACACGGATGTTTTTCCCGTGCTTCGGATAGGTGGTGCTATCCTACATCCATGTTGATGGAGACTTCAACCCACGAAGGGTAACGGTTGCGCGAGTCCACGGAGGGCTCCACCCACAAAGGGTAATGGTTGTGCAAGTCCACGGAGGGCTCCACCCATGAAGGGTCCACGAAGAAGCAACCACCCACGAAGGGTCCACGAAGAAGCAACCTTGTCTATCCCACCATGGCCATCGCCCACGAAGGACTTGCCTCACTAGCGGTAGATCTTCACGAAGTAGGAGATCTCCTTGCCCTTACAAACTCCTTGGTTCAACTCCACAATCTTGTCGGAGGCTCCCAAGTGACACCTAGCCAATCTAGGAGACACCACTCTCCAAGAAGTAACAAATGGTGTGTAGGTAATGAACTCCTTGCTCTTGTGCTTCAAATGATAGTCTCCCCAACACTCAACTCTCTCTCATAGGATTTGGATTTTGTGGAAAGAAGATTTGAGTGGAAAGCAACTTGGGGAAGGCTAGAGATCAAGATTCATATGGTAGGAATGGAATATCTTGGTCTCAACACATGAGTAGGTGGTTCTCTCTCAGAACATATGAGTTGGAATTGTGTATGTGTTCTGATGGCTCTCTCCACGAATGAAGAGGAGGTGGAGGGGTATATATAGCCTCCACACAAAACCCAACCGTTACACACAGTTTTCCAATCTCGGTGGGACCGAATCAACAAACTCGGTCGGACCGAAAAGGTAAACCTAGTGACCGTTAGAGATTTTCAATGGGACTGACATGCAACTCGGTAGGACCGATATGGTTAGGGTTTGGGCATAACATAATCTTGGTGAGACCGATTACACAAACTCGGTGAGACCGAGTTTGGTAATAAGCTAACCAGAGAGTTGGTCAGGCAAACTCGGTGGGACCGATTTGCTCTTTCGGTGAGACCGAAAAGTTACAAAAGGGAAACAAGGAGTTTACATTGCAATCTCGGTGGGACCGATTCGCTCTTTCGGTGAGACCGAAAAGTTACGAAAGGGAAACAAAGAGTTTGCAATCCCATCTCGGTGAGACCGAGATCCCTATCGGTAGAACCGAATTGCTAGGGTTTGGCAGTGGCTTATGACAAGTGAAACTCGGTGGCGCCGGATAGAAAGAATCGGTAGGACCGAGTTTGGCTTAGGGTTTAGGTCATATGTGGATATGTGAAAGTAGTTGAGGGTTTTGGAGCATATCACTAAGCACATGAAGTAAGAGGCTCATTAAGCAACACCTCATCCCTCCTTGATAGTATTGGCTTTTCCTAAAGACTCAATGTGATCTTGGATCACTAAAATATAAAATGAAGAGTCTTGAGCTTTTGAGCTTGAGCCAATCCTTTGTCCTTAGCATTTTGAGGGTTCCACTTTCACATCCATGCCATGCCAATCATTGAGCTTTCCTGAAATAGTGATCTTGGAATAGCATTAGCTCAATGAGCTATATGTTGTTATGAATTACCAAAACCACCTACGGATAGTTGCACTTTCATCTACCTTCCGCACCTTGGAACCCCCAACTGCCAACTCACCACTTCACCGGAGCCGCTTCAGCGACTAGCTTGTCCACCACTCCAGATCTCCTTGACCGCCATCATGGTCCACCGCACCGGATCTGCTTAACCGGCGCCCTCGTCCACCACAGCGTAGGCCCTTCACTGACTCCCTCATCCACCCCTTCGCTGGACCTTCATACAAGCCCTCGTCCGCCGCAACAGATCCGCCTCACCGAAAGCACTGTACAACATGTCCGCCGAAGCCTTCGTCCACTGCACCGGACCCGCTCCACGGACGCCATATTCAACTCCACCGGCCCTGCTTTACCGACGCCATAGCCTCATCAGGTTATTTCGATTTGTACTCCTTCAGTTTTTCTCTTTATCATGCAACTATTCACTTACCATAGATGAGCTTTCTTGTATGTCGACAGGCGCCGCAACCGTAACACCGGAGCCGCTTCAGCGATGGCGACAGCCGGCCCAAACTCAACCGCAACACGAGCACCATCGACGATCCTTAGCTATGAAGTATGACAATGATACCCATACGCCGCCGAGAATCAGGTACTATTATCCAACGGCTGGCGCCTACGTTCACTTTCCTAGCATAAGCACCGCACCTTTGAATTTCTTCAGGGCATCATTCAGTTTTTCATAAGACACGTTATTCTGCTTGCACCTGTAGGGCCATACTTCTGGTAGTGAACATGTTACATGTGCTAAATTACATACCAGTGCACATATAGTTAATATGCTTTAGTTTTGTTCTGATGCCACCTGTTGGTTCCATCAGACTGCTTAATGTTCTCTATGCTTAATTACACATCAGCAAACTAGGATGTGGTTCCGCTGCTTTTTGTTCGTTTTACCCTACATTTTCTGATGCTAGCTATTACATCACTGCTCCGAGCCTCTGTTCATTACTTGTTTGTGTGTTTTTGATCTTCCCAAGTTGCATGACTAATTTGATCCTTCTATTAATTATGGAGCTGCCAACCCCATCAAGCAAAATATTTGTTCTTTTGGGGCTGGCACCTCGAACAAGCATAAAAATAGAGGGAAGCAGATATATTGTCGTGTATGCACACACCCTTCTTTCGTTAGTTTAGATGAACCATTGATGATCAATTCGGACCAGTGCATGTGATTAAAATTAATCTTACCTAAATAGATGGTGCAGAATAAACTACAACAACTAGATTTGCAACCACGGGATGCTGACGATATCTTCAAAGAACATTGCAACAGCAGCTAGGCTTCACAGCAACATATGGTAGGCCAGTGTGTTTTAGTACATGTGAAATGTAATGCGAGTGGGCTGCTTTCTTGGCTTGTGCCATCAACGTGTAATCCTACCGAATTACAAATACTTCAGTTGTCTGCTTTGCTGTATTGCTTGATTCGAATGCTTATTTGTTGTTACGCTATACCTGAGTTGGCCAATATGTCAGCAGTGCTTGATGTACTATCGTAAAGAAATGCATGCCTATTTCATTTGAGTCCTTAACTTTTCCTCTCAACTTCATCACAAGACTGTCTTCGTAGTTTATATGAGGCCACACTGTTAAGTGCTTTCTCAGATTATTTCAACTACTTAGATGCCTTGACAACTTCAATATAGCGGTTGTACACTCCCTTTCAACTAGGGATGTCAGCTGGGTCCCGTTTAATCCTGATTAAAGTCCACTAGTGGTATGATAGTACAATTTTTTTGTTTTTTGAGGAAAATGAACTAGGGAGGTAGCAAAAACTAACTAGACGGGACTGGCGGATGTCGTTTATTTGCCACTTACACCCCTAGTTTCATCTTACCATTTTGATTTCTTTTCTATTGATGCTGCTTCGAACCATTTAAATATAGTTTGCCATTGTAACGCCCCGAGAATCTTGCTACAGTAATCCCCCTAATGATGCCTTGTCGTCATGCTTTCCTAAGCCAAAATGCCACTTGTCCAAAAATCAAGTCCAATTCAATTCAAATTGCAAGTCAATTATTTGCATCTTCAAATGAGCCAGAAAAATAGTTCACAATGTGGCAAATATTCTCCAAGTATTTGTCATGATGAAACCTACCTCTGTTGGATTCCAAAAATGCTCCTGGAAATTATTTGAGTGGTCCAGCAACAATTAAATTGGCCTTTTCAATTTCTAAAAGTGTGTAAACATTTCCAAATGCTCAAAACAATTTTGTGCAACTTCACAATATTGCAAAGTATTTATGGTGGCATGTGGCACATTTTACAAGAGTCATTTGGTGCTCGGAATAATTGCAAAGCAGTAGCTTTTTGTTTTCCAAAAAAAAGAAGAAAACGAACCCCCCGGGCCAACCGGCCCAGTTAGCCAACTGGCCGGCCTAGTCGGCCATGCCCATCCCGGCCGGCCCACCTCTCCCCGCTTACCCCCCCCATGCCTCCTCGAACCCTAGCCCGATGCACCACCACACCCCACTTCCCCCATGATCCCTCGCTCCTCTCCCCCACCCCATGATCCGATCTGGATCGGGGGCGCCTCTAGCGCCGCCCGAGCCGACGCCCCCACCGCTCGATGCCGTCGCCCGTCTCCCTCCTCCACGGAGCCCATCCTTGCAGCCATCGCCCGGCGCTGCCTCGCCGTCTTCCTCCTCGCCCCTCCACTTCCTCGTGCGACGCCCGCCTGAAGCCGCGACCTCGCCTCGCCACCGACCCGGCGTCGTCGCTCGCATCCCCTTCTCCTCCTCGCATGGCTCCTTCGAGCCTCGCCGGTGTTCCCCTGCAACGGGGGTGAGCCACCGTCTGTCCTCCTCTTCCCTCTTCTTGATTCACCGGCTTAGCTTGTCGTCTGCGCCACCCGTTCTTCTGACCGGCGCTGTAGTCGCTGTGCGCACTCGTTGCGGTTGTCGCGACCGTTGATGCGCCCCCATGCTCCCATGGCCCCACTTGTCCGTGCATCGGCTACACCAGGCTGCGCCCCGTGCGTGCGCCCGCCCCCGCCGGCGATGCTGTCTGTTCCTGCCGCGCGCGACTGCTGCTTTTGCCGCTGCTCCAATGCTCGAGATTGAGGCATCGCGCCCGTCTTGACCCGCGGCTGCTGCTGTCTGCTGGCCTAGGGCCACACCTGTGCCTCGCAAGCACCCCGCGCCCCCGCCCGTGCGTGGCATGTGCGCCTGCCGGCGCTCGCCGTGCGCGCATAGCCGGCCATAGCCTCCGTCGGCGCCCTCCATCACTCATGTGCGTGTTTGGGCGGACGCCCACGCCCAGGTGCCCGCATCCACCACCCGGTAGCCCGCTGGGCCAATGACTTGTGGGGCGCCCAATGCCCTTTAAAAAAACAATTAAATATATATTATAAAAATAATTTAATTAGTCAGTTAATTAATCCTGTTAATTAACCCTAATTAATTAACTTTAATTAACCCAATTGCATATTAGTCTAATTAAACCTGTTTAGTTAAAACGTAGCTATGACAGACGGCCCCACTTCCAGTTTGACCAGTCAATGGTCAATGTTGACTGCTGACATCATGATGATGTCATGCTGATGCAATAACTCCATTTTTCGAATTATTAATAAATTTAGAAAATGTTTCATACTTTGAAAAATCATTTAAAATAATGCGTAGCTCGGATGAAAAAGTTTTATACATGAAAGTTGCTCAGAACGATGAGACGAATCCGAATGCGCGGTCCATTTACCCGTCAGATGCCTCTAACTATCTGAACATGGAACATTCCCCCTCCGATCATCTGTCTGACACAGGTCCAGAACCGGGAATACATTCCCGGTTGAATTCCCCCTTCACCTATATCGTGTAGCCATGCGTTAGGTCACACCCGGCACATCATATTGCCACGTTATGCTTTGTGGTGCTATGTTTGATTTATATTTACTGTTTCTTCCCCCTCTTCTCTCCGGTAGACCCCGAGACCAATGCTGCCCTTGTGATCGACTACGTCAACGACGACCCCCCTCCTTGCCAGAGCAACCAGGCAAGCAAACGCTCCTTGAGCATTCCGATATCGCCCATTTCTTTCCCTCTCATGCTTGCATTAGAACTGCTACTGCTTTCTGTATGATCCTACTCTGATGCATAGCCCATTGTTGTTACCTGCTTTTATACCTTACCTGCTTATCCTAAACTGCTTAGTATAGGTTGGTTAGTGATCCATCAGTGACCCCCACCTTGTCCCAGTTACCCCGCTTTATGTTCGATGACTAGATCAACGTGATCGACGTCCAGGCCCCGACACCACACATCACACCCCCTAGTTATACGACTCTGCAGAGTTACCATCGAGTGCCGAGGGTGGAACCTCTTACATCACTCTTGATGAGATCTCTGTAGTGTAGCTATACGGTCGAGGTCATTGAGGGTGATTTCCTCCTTAACCACTTCCAATAGGGCTCTGTCGTGCAACCCATCAAATGTGAACCTCGAGGGTGGATTCTCTTACGTTCACCTTGATGACAACATTGAGTGGAATTCACCGGGGGTGATTCCTCGGGTTTTCTCCTTGGTGTTAGACACACAGTTACTATGGTTACTATGACTTTGCACTGAGCCATGTTACTAAAGACGGGTCAACCCTGAGGGGTACCCCCACGAGCTTAATAGAGAGTGATGTGGAGTCGGGTTGACCCGAAAGGTGCCCGCGAGATAACTACGAGGCGTGGCCGGGCATTCTTAGCCCTTGCTGCAAGTACTCGAGACGGGGCGATGGGGTCACATCGATCATTTATCTCTACTCATTACCACGTGCTCCTAATCAACTACGGTTTGGATATTTGATCCGAGGGGCCTCTAGCCTGATAGAACTAACCATCACATGGGCATTGTATGGGTGTTCTGCGTCGTATGCATCAGCCGAAGTTTAATAGATGTCAGCAACTGAGCGGCGCGCGCCGGGTTGGACTGCGTAAGCTCCTGCCTTGTTGAAGGAGGTAGCTAGGTCTGCTCACCGGTCGCGTACGCAACGTGCAGGAGTTCCCGGGGAGATGGCCCATGACCTCTGGGGGCATAGATTTAGTCCGGTGTGCTGGCCTCTCTATTAAGCCTAGGTCGGGTTGCGGCGTATTGTTTGGCCGAGGTCGGGCATGACCCCAGAAAGTGTGTCCGGCCGGAGTTAATCGAGCGTGGTGGGTAAGTTGGTGCACCCCTGCAGGGAAGAAAACATCTATCGGTAGCCTGTCTTACGGTAACGGACACTTGGAGTAGTATCCCGATCGATACAACTAGAACTGGATACTTGAGATGAGACATGGAGATGAGACTTGGATATGAGATGATAACTGGATAGTATGGCTCTGGGATTGCTTTCTCGCAGGGAGTCAAGAAAGGATCTCTGGCCGAGGTTGATAACATTACTACTACTTTACTTTATGCTACTTTACTCCCTCCTGTTGCAAAAAGACGGTGGATTCCAGAAGATGCTAGTCTTCGATAGGACTAGGCCTTCTCTCTATTCTGGCATTTCTGCAGCCCAGTCCACATATACAGCCTTCCTTTGATAATGTTGCATATGTAGTGTAGATCCTCTCTTGCGAGTACTTTGGATGAGTACTCACGGTTGCTTTGCTCCCCCTTTTCCCCCTTTCTTCTTCTTTCCGGTTGATGCAACCAGATGTCGGAGCCTAGGAGCTAGATGCCTACTACTACGTGGAGACCGACGATGACCTGGAGTAGTTAGGAGGCTCCCAGGCAGGAGGCCTTTCCTTTTCGATTGTAGATGCTTTTGTGCTAGCCTTCTTAAGGCAAACTTGTCTAACTTATGTCTGTACTCAGATATTGTTGCTTCCGCTGGCTCTTGTGTTTTCGAGCTTATGTATTCCAGCCCTCGAGGCCCCTGGCTTGTAATATAAAGCTTGTATTATTTTAATTTGTGTCTAGAGTTGTGTTGTGATATCTTCCTGTGAGTCCTTGATCTTGATCGTACACATTTGCGCGTATGATTAGTGTACGATTGAATCGAGGGTGTCACAAGTTGGTATCAGAGCCAACTACCTGTAGGAAGCCCCCTTTCCAACTCCTTGGCCGAAGTTGAGTCTAGTCATCCAAAACTATTTTACTAACTTGGCTGTGTGGCTTACGAGCCCACGTCGCCATTGGGTGGTATTAGGATCTTTTATTCCTCGTCTATACTCTGGGAGTCTGATCTCTCTTCTATTCGGGTTAAATAATTTTGCTAAAAATCTAACTTTAGGTTCTCGAAAATACTTTCTCCCGGAGAGCCCCTTCAGTCCAGATGATCGCTTGCTGCACCAGAAGATTTCGAAGATACTCTCCGATGTTCCCCCGAAACCCTTGTGCCCTTCGCCGTTGCAATTTCATATCACCGGTAAATCCCTATGGACAGCTGCATACACTTGTCGTCCATACCTTCTTTTCCAATTGTTCTTGTTATTACAAGATACCTTGAAATACTTCGGAATTTCCGAGAATCCTTTGTGCCTGCTGCCTTGCAGCTTCTTTCCGCCTGAATACCCCCCTACGAATAATTCCTCACACTTATCGAGGATTCGTTCATTCCTAGTTGATCATATGTCTCACAAAATTCTCCGAGTGCAATTCGATCTCCCAAAGATCCACTAAAGCCTAGTGCTCCCGAAAGTTTTGTCTTCCTGCAATATGGTTGAATCCATATGTATGGCAATATTCATTAAACATCCTTTGTCATTGTCATCCTGAGCCTATTGATTCATTATGTTGTGATTGCTCGCAATCATCAGCCGAACCCTGAAATTTGACCTTCCTGCTCATAAGTCATTCTGGACATGAGCTGGTTCTCGGCAAACCAAACCTTAATTGATTGTCGATCTATATCTATTCAACTTACTTGTCTTTTGATCAGAGTGTCTGCTTCTGATCTTCTAATTTGGAAATCATAATTTCTTTGCATTAAGCATCGAATTATTCAGTTGTTTCTATAATCCAATGCCTTTGCATTCTTTTCTTCTTTTGATTGAATACTGATACTCAAATCAGATCCATTGAAGACCGTTGAATCGTTTGTTGGATTATTATCCTGCAGTTCCCTTCATGTTCAAAATTTTATGCGCTTTTCCTCGGATACATAATGCCTTTGGTAAATTGTATCATGTCCTTTTGTCAAACATGCTCTGCTTTCGAGCTTGTGTGAATTACTCCTGAAACTTGTAGTATATGTTCCTAAGATGCCCCAAGGGGTTGAACTAATGATTTCCCTAATTTGTGTGAACCCGGAAATTTCTATGGGTCATACTCTACTGGTGTTACGCTAGATAAAAATTTCTACACTACAACTTCGTCAAATGCGAGAAGTAATTGAGAGTTTATGCATTGAAGAAGTGGGAGTCGACCTTGAACTTTGTGTTCATGCCCATAGACACAATGTAGATCTTATCATGGAAGCTTCTCATACAATTAAGGTTCCCTTGGTACAAGCTCATCTTGCATGTGTAAATTGGTTCCTTACAATCGTGGTTCCGACCATATTTCTCCTTGATTCCATTTCCCGGACAAGTTAAAATACTTGTCTTCTGCAGATCATTTCATCTCTCCAACATCTATGTTGATCTACCTCGAGTATTGCCCCCTGTTCTCTCGAGGATATTATGTCATTGCACTACTCTTGTGAATTCTCATTGGAATGATACACCATCACATCATTCCCAGCCTGATCGGCTATATCATTATCATGCCAAATTTTAACCATGCTACCTGGTCCTTCTCGGAGCACAATTTTCGATGATGAGCTAAGCTTACGTCGATCTTCCTCGCCATATCATTTCACCTTGAACAACAAGCTTGATTCCGAGTTTGTGTCATACCCGTGGTCCCCATAATGTTTCGTTTCATCATTTCTTTGAATTGATGTCATCGTCGATCAATTACATCTTCATGAAACCTCGTGACAAATGTGTTGTGACCATCATCAACATTCTGAGCTTTTCCAGGATATCAATCGAATTCATGATGAGAAATACCATCCTTGCCTCTCGATGGTTTGCGTCAGCACCAACAACTTCCTTGTCTTCCCCCAACACAAACTTGTTCATAAGATTTTGGAAATACATCCTTTTTGGCATGTTGATGGATTGCTGCTGAGCCCGTCGGCCACACCCTCATCTTTTCCCTGCTACAATTGTATGACTTATTTTCTAAGTTGTTTCCGATGGATACTTGGTGTATCCAAAGTTTGACCTTTTCTTGAAACCATGTCAATGCTATCTCGAAGCATGTCTGTGGTAATCCAATCTCCAATAAGAACATTTGAAGCACGATACTAAATTTTCTTTATCAATTATCCAAACAACGTTGTATGGGTAATATCATGATTCTTCCCTCGCCCCATTATCTAAATGCTTTTGAACTTGCTGTCCTATCATGTATATCATGTTCTGTTTGTCCTTGGGAAGGATATACCCCTCAAATATGTGTTTAAACACATTTTCCTTTCCATTGATTTGTTTAAACTTTATTGTGATCTAAATTATATAAGCAGTAATATTTCCCTACTTATGTAAACACCTCATTGTATCACTCTGTCAGTAAGACCCTGTTACTATTGTTGACGACATTCTGGTAGCCGCCGATGGATGAGAACTTTGCCTACTGGTCCGCCTCGTCTTAACGAGCAGGAAAATGGTTCTCTTCGTCCCTCGTCCTTGGTACCAATGTTCTTGCCAACATAACTAATAGGCTATCCTCCGACCTACCTTGCTATCATGACCGTGCATATGTTAGCGCCCTTCCTACCTTTAACCCACATGGTGGGCCCATAATCCACAGTTCCACAGGATCGAAGCCTAACTCTCCTATGCATCTCTGTCTTCCAAAATTGTTCCTCACGCTTGGCTTCGTATGTAATTCACGAGCCACCTTCTTGGGATATTTTCTGCTATTAGATGCAATACTTATTTTCGATGCACTGAGCCCCTTTCATAGTCTATTTCAGACATCGAACGATTGTCCATCCACTTGAAGCTTCTTATTGCTCCTCCTTACCTTGCTCTCGATGGCTTTCTTAAATTTCAACTCGAGAGATGCCTCTATGCCACGTCGCGAGATAGCCCCCAGGTACATATCTTGTGTTGAGCCCCGTACTTTTCGAGTCTTTCCCCCTACTACACCCCTTAAATCTCGGGACGAGATTTCTTGTAGTGGAGGAGATTTGTAACGCCCCGAGAATCTTGCTATAGTAATCCCCCCTAATGATGCCTTGTCGTCATGCTTTCCTAAGCCAAAATGCCACTTGTCCAAAAATCAAGTCCAATTCAATTCAAATTGAAGTCAATTATTTGCATCTTCAAATGAGCTAGAAAAATAGTTCACAATGTGGCAAATATTCTCCAAGTATTTGTCATGATGAAACCTACCTCTCTTGGATTCCAAAAAAGCTCCTAGAAATTATTTGAGTGGTCCAGCAACAATTAAATTGGCCTTTTCGATTTCTAAAAGTGTGTAAACATTTCCAAATGCTCAAAACAATTTTGTGCAACTTCACAATATTGCAAAGTATTTATGGTGGCATGTGGCACATTTTACAATAGTCATTTGGTGCTTGGAATAATTGCAAAGCAGTAGCTTTTTGTTTTCCAAAAAAAAGAAGAAA